>NW_020925333.1:0-50608 GCF_003984885.1 Neopelma chrysocephalum | reverse complement strand
AATTGCCTTCAGCCATCAGACTCTGTGAGCTAGGGAAGAGAAGAGGACACCAGCTACCTGAAGCTTAGTAAGACTTTTAACCTGTTTGTGAGTAATATACTTATAGCCAAACTGAGGAGGTACAGACAGGATGAGTGGACTATCCAGGTGGTTAGAAAATTTTCTGAACCATTAGACTGATCAATGATTTGAATTCCAGGTGGTGGCTCACTAGTTGTGACTGGTCTTGCTTAGGTGCTAATAGGAGTACAATACTCTTTCAAGATTCTAAGAACCACTTGTACCTAGGGACAGAATGCAACCTAGACAAGGGTGGAGAGGACACAAACAAACACAGTGCGGTCAACACAGAGGAGGGCAGGACTGCCTTTCAGAGGGGTCTTGACAGGCTGCAGAAATGGACAAACCAAAAGCTCATGATGTTCATCAAGAACAAATGCCAAGTCTTATCCTTGGCATAGACCAACCCCATGCAGCCATGAAGTGTGATGGCTACCTGGCTGGAAAGGAGCTTAGAAGAAAAGAATTTGGGGAAGCCAGATGGACAATGAGTTAAGGATGGGACAGTGCCACCGGAGGATGGAAGACCTGCTGCACACTGAGCAGCATTAACAAGGGACCAGTAGACAGATCAAGAGGAGTGATTATTCCCCTTCATGTAACACTCTTAAGGCCACACCTGGAATAACCTGTCCAGCTTTGACTTTCCTAGTAGATACTGTCAGATCAGGACAAAACAGAGAAAGTTAAGCAAAGGGTTACTAAGATGATTAAGGGCTGAAACCCTTTTAGGGACAGGCTGTGGGAACCAGCTTTGCTTAGTTTACCTAACGATAAGGAAGATTAAGGAAATATCTAATCTTCAACCACACAAAAGGAAAAAGGAAGACATAAAGAAGGAGGAGCCAGACATATCTCAAAAGTGTACAATGATATGATGGGAGTATAGCTTTCATCAAAAGTTGTATCAAGGAAAACACCAACCAAATACAGTGAGTAGATTTCCCAGAGAGGATGTGGATTCTCAACGTTTGGAAATATTCAGTCCTCAAGTGCAGATGGCCATGGACAGTCTGATCTAACTGAAAGATAGCTTTGGAAAGCATATTGCACCAGACAACCTCCAGAGGTCCCTTCTAACTTAATTATTTTGTGACTCTCTGACTGCAAGCCAAAAGAAGTTCAGGGTTTTCTCTCACTAGAAAGGAAGGACAAGGAATGTAAAAATTTAATTTAGCAAAAGAAAAAAAAAATTAAAAATCAGCTTTTCAAAAGAGAAGCTCTTTATGAAACACAGAATCATTTGTCTCTTGTATGACATCTTAGAAAAATTGATGCTTAAAACTTACACTCAGAACTGATAATGCACTGAAATTTATTCTCAGACAGCAGTTACCCTAATTGAGCATGTGATGAAAACTGTTGTGATGAAAGATGCTCCTTAGCATTTTCTGGGAAGTGTCCCAATCCATGAACATTCACCACCAGGATACCTTCCGAGTGTAGGCAACATTAGTCTTTTTTCCAAAAGTAAAGCAATATTTACCCTATTCTGCTGTTTTCTAGTGTAACATTCAGAAAAATTCTTATATGCTTTTGTTCAAAATACAATGAATTGTCATCTTGTCACCTGAACTACATAAGTGGTAACATAAATAAAGAAGACAGTGAAAGCGGACAAAACCAATATTATTGACCAAGCAGTCTTAGTGTAAGTGTTGCAACTGCTACAAGAAAGTTTTGTTTATTGTTTCTCCTACATTGCCACCTTTACTGAGCATTCTAGTAATAGAAGAAATATGGATCTTAAATGCCATGGGGTTGCTGGGGGCTCTTCAGTTCTGCATGTTCATCTGCACAGAAATACACCATAACCAAAGGCTGTCAATTTCTTTTGGCACACAAGTGAAGGACACTTTCTAGTGAGGCTGTACAAACCAGAAAAAAAAAAATATATCCCACTGGTAGCTATAAAAATGTGTATGGGTATGTGCGTGAGAGAAAGAGGGACTGTCTTGCTAAACAGATTACTCAGTCAAGATCAGAAAACCTGAATTTCAAACACAGTGAGGTCTTATAGTGACAATCTCACAAATCTTTGCCAGGTGTCCAGCTCTATGGCTGTCCCAATGTCTCCTGGATAAATCCATTCAAGGCCTCTAAAAGAGAAATGCTTCACTTAGGGGTGCCTATTAAGTTTAGATATTAATTAAGTTCCAGGTGCTTAGTGCTGTGAACAAAACTACAGTGTTAGGAATTAAGAAAGATACAATTCTAAGCATCTAAAAAATGTTAAGGTCAAAATAATAGTAACTGCAGAGTTAAAAAATTTAATTTGGATGACAATTAAATAAAGAATTTCCAGAACATGATGCCATATGTTGGTATCTAATTCTATTTTAGTTTGACTTTGGGAATTTATGTCTTTTTTAGAACTGTATAATTTAATGTCCAAGTTAATTTGGTCATGGAAAGTGAATGGAAAAAGTACTTTAAAAGCACCATTTAAATTTCTTGGAAAAAAGATTTAACATTCACGTAGGACGTACTTTAAAAAATTTCTTTTGGGATTTAAAGAAGTGTATACATACTGGAGGTCGGGGGAAAGCTTAGCAGTATGCATAGGCAGAAAACCAGGAGCCTTGCTCAATCAAATGCCTTCAAGAGAACAACATGCTGGCTTTGCTTCCAGATGTGAGGCTGAATCCATAACCTTATTAGGACCTAACCACAATTCAAGTTCCATTTGCAATGATCATAGATTAAGCTGATTGCCTAAAAGATTGCAATGAGTGTGGGTTTAAACTGGCATTTATGTGTCTATTAACATCATTATAATTAGCTCTTTGTTCAGAGATTACAAAATAATTCTAAAACAAGATGTGAAAATCATTTGCATAAGTACTACCTTCTCCTTTCCCAGTGCTGTGTGACACTCCTGAACTATAAGTGGATGTACCAAAAAGCTCGTACAATTTCTTTTTTCATTCTTTTCGTATATACACATTCCCTATAGGGTTTGTTCTCACAAATGGAAACATATGTGTATTTTGTATACTCTAGACATTGTCAAGTTGATAATGTGGTAGATCTTTTGCAATTTATGTAGATCGCAGCCTATAATTCCAAATAGTAATGTACTGCAATAAGCAGGACTTAAATCACCACAAATTTTGAATAGACATTGGTAAAAAAATGGTCTTGTTTTCAAAAGTCTGCAGAATATTTAGATACCTCCTGAACATACACACACACTGTTTAAAGGTCCCATACACCCAAATGGAAGATAAGACTCTGCTGGCCATGTCTTAATGGCTGCAAACCCATGATTAAATTTTGCCCTCCCTGTACGCCGGAGGAGGGTTGCTGTTTGTGTTGCTGGCAACGTCTCTTAGCAAGCCCTGCACTCTGAAGGGCGGATGCTGTGGGGGCGATAGGACAGCTCATACCCAGAGTAACCCAGCTGTGTTTGCCTCAGCACATCTGGTGGGTTCATCTTCTGCCACTGCCAACTGTTCTGATTCCTCAGCAAGAGGAATCTATGCCAGACCTACTGTTTGTCTCGTGATGTAAGCCTGGCTTGAACACCATAGTCAAACTGCCCACCAGCCCCTTTGACTCAGAAACCATAAGCGCTCTGGGCCAGGGTGTATGACTGGCACAGTGGGACATCCACCACCCAGAGAGCTGCTGGCCTGTACCACCTTCTGCTTCCAAACTGTGTCATCCTCAACCACTATGAGTCCCTCGGAACAGTCCTCACCAGGGAATGTATTTCATTATACAGTCAGCCCTTTCCTGCCCTGAATTAGAGCCACTAGAAATAAAGTAAGGCTGAACCAAGTATCACCTGGAAAAGAAGGATAAATTGAACTTTTACTGAACTGATACTACTGCAGGGTTTGGTGTTGGGTTTTTTTAATATAAAGATTAAAACTGCTGAGCATGTTAACAATTATTTAATCACATGATATTTGGAAGAAAATTATTTAAAGTCCAGTGAGTGGAAAATGAAATAGCATGTTTAAGTTCAGAATATTTAATTTTAAACCAAGCTTTCCATATGTTAATGTTATGTTCTACATATTCCCAAGGATTTTTTTCCTCCTGTTCCAGGAAAGCCCACCAACCCTCCTATATGCTCAAGCATGAGGCAGTGAGAGGGATGATTACATCTCTTTCCAGGAAGAACCACAGCTTTTGTGATACTCCCTTAGCTCTCCTTCAACGCTAGAGAATTTCTCCTTCACAAACATTTTTCAAGAAGAATCTTGGCACTACCCTGCTTTGAGGCCTGGCCTGGGTTAGGACAGCTATTACATTCCTAATTTTTCTGAATTTATGACAGAGTTGATATTGCTTGTCTTTAACAGCTGTAAACAGGAAAAGACTTCCCTCAGAACTGAGATTCTGGGTTCCATGGTGGTGGCTACTGCCATCTAAACTCCATGAAATAATATCCTAAATCCCTCACCTGGGCCTTAGTGTTTTCGTCATCAGAAGCTCGTTCTTGGTAATGTGTAATCTCTGAGCATAGGTGTATACTTTTTTTGAAATGCATTGTAAAATACCAGTGAGAACTGCCTTGCCATATTTTTATGTACATGAAGATGTGGCAAAATGACATACAACACTGCTAGCAAAGTCTGTGAGAGGAAAATATCTAACTGGTGTCAGCCACAAGTAAATATAGAAATTACTCTAAATCCAGCCTGGTAATGGAATTCCCCAGGGCCTGCCTTTCACATGACACCAACTTCTTTCCAAAAGCATAAGCTAATCAGATAACAGCACATTTTCCTTTGTGTGGTGCTGCTCAGTGGCTTTCTCTTACCAAAAAGTGACTTACAGCTCACATGGGTAGTAACAAACCCAAATATATTCCCACTGGCCAGATGCCACCCAGATACCTTTATTTGTCTTGTTCCAGTTGCTTGCAATAGACTGTGGCTCAGCTCAGCTCTTCACAGATTGAAATTATATCTTCTTGTTCTGTAGGACAGAAAATATCAAATATTTTACGGGGTTTATACAAGCACAATACGTACAACACGTGTCGAAAGAGGTCTGCTAAGTACCCACCTTACAATTCCCAGTCTGAACCCTGGGAAGGACTCTGGAATTCACTAAATGCATTAAAATATGTCTGATACACGGTCCATTTCAAAGTAATGCTGGTTTAAAAAACATGAAGTCTGATCATTGCTACTAATTACATAAATGCATACAGAGAAGGCTACAAATTACAAAGGGAAACATTAATGCTCAAAGTAACCCACAAGAGTATGGGGTTAGAAAGCACAGCTGAGGTTTGATTCCCTTAGTGTCTTTGAACTAGAGGATTAAAAAAAATTATTCTAAAGTTCTGCTTCTTGCAAAATGCTCTGTGGAGCTGCTGCTGAGGCTGTGAGCTATAGCTGTGATCACACCGAAACTTGTATTCCTCTTCATGTATCTTTCCTTGGTATAGTGACTGAGATCAACAGAATAATGGGATTCAAAGAAAGACTGTAATTTATATACAAGATTTGAGCATCACCAGAGTCTGTTGAGGGGATTAATTAAAAAAAATAGTTTTAAAAGCTGTTGTCCACCACAACAGAGAGTGTAAGGCTGCCTTTCATTAGAAAGGCTAGGATGAAAATTCTGTTGTGGCAGGGAGCCTTGCATTTCTGAAACATTTAGTGTCAGATGCATCCAAAGATGATAAATTACTTGGATCTCTCTGCAGATTGAATATTGATATCCTGTGCCCCTGGTCTGAAGACAAAGATGTCCACTAGCAAAGAGCATGAAAACATGGTTGCATGGGGTCAGCCAAGGGTTTACTTAGCTTTCTGCTGTTTCAGTCAGAGGCCAAAAAGAGTTGCCAAGAGAAAACTAAAAGAAAGGAAGTATGCAGTCTTTTTGTGGATTTTGGCTTTTTGAGGGATTTTTGATGGGTTTTTTAAGTGCTACGAATTATGGAAAGATAGTATCTGATTAGGTTTAGGCACCTAACTTAGACTCCCAAGTTAGAAGGAAGTTTTCCCAGGTTCCTGGATCCCCTGTTGAAACAGGTTTCCTCCACTCATGGAGTACCATGGTGTACCTGAGGACAGCAACATCCTCACTATGAGATGTTCAGCTGGAGCTTCTTCACAGTGCTGTGGACCTCCTGTTTACATGATGACACCGAGACTCTGGTGTGAGACCCCTAAATGACATCATGCACATCAGATACCATGGGACTGCACCAGACCTGGGTCTTGCAGCTGAATCTGCACATAAGGACACCATGCTCCTCAGATCATCATTCAGAAATTATCAGAAACATGAAAAATTACATATGCTGCCTGACTAAAACTGTATGACTCCATGAAGAGTATTCAAACTGTTGGAACATATTAGCAGAAAGCTTTCTTCTTCACAGGAGGGTGCTGAACTGGTGTACTTAATAGTGAGCAGGTTTCAGTGACCAACTTTGTATGGTTAACAGCTTCTGTTCTATTAGAAAGCATAAGCACTTTAGCAGTGCTGAAGGAAGTCATGAAGTAAACATCTTCTTATCACGCTGTCATTATATTTGAGAAGTATCATCCCTGTGTGGAAAAAGTTGATGACAAAAGCATTCATATTTTGGCCAAATATTTGAATGGAAATTATGGACTATGTTTGTGCTACCCAGATGTGTCCACCTTTTCCTTAAAGTAAAAAAGGATTCAAAGTTTATAACTTTAAGGTCATTAGTTTAAAGTCCTAACCCAAGATGCTGTAACATGTAACAATTACCATTTTATAAACATAATCACTGGGATTCTGCTGATTACTCTGTCTTAGAAATCACTAGAAAATTTGATGACATATACTTTTTATTTTTGTTGAATTATAATGTTTTACCAATGCCTGCATTTTGTAGAGGTGTCAGTGGATCACTACAGTTTTCAGCAGTAGCCAAGGCTCATTTTCATTGAAAAAGAAACAGAAATTAAGAAAACAGTCCCTTTTAATTTAAAAAGGAGTGTTTCCACAGAATTCCTTTCCAAAATGTTTACATGGTTTCTTTTCTATTATAACCCAGAATAAAAACAAATTTTGAAACATCCATGTTTTATATGCTGGAACAGCTATTCACTGGCCAACTGAACTTTTTTATTGAATCCTTGTGTTCCAGCTAATGAGCACTTTGTACTGCTTGTTCCCTAATCAGACATGACAGAAAATCTGAATACTCTTTTGATTATATATATTTCTATAGACATTTTCTGTGGAGTTCACAGATGGGAGAAATTCCTCTGTGGACTGGATTACCAAAGTACAGTTTGGGGATTAGCAAAAAAATTCCACAATTTTTAAAATAACCAAACAACCAAAACCAAAACAAACAAATCAATCAAACAAACAAAAAACTGAAAAAGAAAATAGTTCAGTAATGATAGTGTTAATTATAATTTTCTTCATGTACTATTATTTCTATTTGTGTATGAAGATTTTAGTATGGTGAGAATATATTTATAAAATCTAATTAAAATCTTTGTATGGGTGACAAAATTACACATACAGAAAACTATAATGTGTAGGAAAAAAAATTTAGTTCTTCTAGAATGTCTAAAAAAGTCCCATTTAAAATCTAAATTTGAACATTACTTTTTCTAGCATGCACATAAAACTGTTAATACATATTACCAAACTACATCTCACCACTTGGGGTTTTGTTTTACAGATCTCTAGTTTAGGGACAGTTTAATAAACAAGGATTGGGAAATCCTAATTACGTCTGTATGTCATTTATGAAGTCAGTAGATCTACTTGTATAATGTTTGTTCTAATCATGTGAATTTCATTCTGCGCTAAGTATTGCACTCATTTATATAACCACCCCCTTCATTTCCTGTTTCTGTATTCAGTGCAGAAATAATGAAGCTCTTGAGACTGCTCAACTTGGACTCTTTCTTGTGATTGCCAGTGAATGGATTTGGTTATGTAGATTTTTCTGATGAGTATTTCCAGATAGTTATAGCTCACTTCCCTACTTCTTTTATAGAGATAATGCCTTGTAGATAAGTGACACATTTATTTATTTATAATATAATTTTTAGCCTCCTATTTGAATAAGAAGAATAGCCACAAGAAAATTTTAAATTTTATTTCTTGTTAACTTCGTCTAGAGATTACAACAAGCAGGACTTTTGTAGAATCAAGGATTATAAACAGTGAGGACTTTAGACCTACAGGGGTTAAAGAGAAATAAAATGTGTCTTGTGAGTATTAGGTACAAGAATCAGACAAAATAGAATTACCCTAGCATAATTAATAACAGTATCATATAGTAAAACAATGTGAATGACATTTAATTGAAAATATATGGTTTAAGAAAGCTTTTTAAAATGTAATAGTATACATTCCATAAAAGGTATTAACCATAAGCTCTTTGAAGAAGTGAAAATGCATTATTCTAATGCATTGTTTGGTTTGATGCCTAATAGGAGCTGAGAAAAAAAACCTCCGGAGCAGTTAATTGAGGATGAGATAACAAAAGGGTTTAATTTGTGCCTAGGCATAAAGATCACAAGACACTCACCCCGGCCGTGTTCAGGTGTTACAATTTATAATAGTGTCTGTCCAATCCCAAGCGTTTCCACCCCATAGCTTTTGCCCTGGTCTGCCCCCGGCCCATCCCCTGGGAATTGGGTCTGGGGTGTATTTCGGGACCACCTCTTCATCACCTTCATCTTCTTCAGAGCACAGAGGGTACACGGTCACCCAGTTCTTGACTGTTCTCTTGCGGTTCAGGACAGGATTAGATGTCCTCAAACAGAGGAGGCCTGCCTTGACAAAAGACTAAACATTTTCTACTGGAATTCAGGGGCAGAATTGATATGGGGAACATAGAACGGGGTAAAAGGTTTGAGGAATGTGTAAACTACTGTGCTAAATGGTGAGGGATATAATATAGCTACTTCTAAAATCTACGTCTACTATAATTACATATAAAGCTTATAAAAATTAACAAAATCGAAAAAACTAAGAGGGTCTTAAGGCATCAGGTTTATGAGAAAATATATAGCATTCGCTAATTGTTCAAGCTCAATTCAATAAAAAGTTCACTTTCATTTTATATTCCATTTGTTTTATTGTCTGTAGTGTGTTATTTGATATGTTTACAGGTCAAAGAAAAGCATGTACTCTAGTAAATTATTGTCAAAATGCATGTGCTTTTCAGGATTCAGAATTCTTGTAAACAGAATAATGTAACCCTATTGAAATGTCATATTTTTCATGTTTGGTTGGACAATTCTTTCCCATATTTCCAAAATAAATTACCATACCTTATGAAACCATATTTCCATAATATTTTGTCATCCAGAAAACAGAAGGACTGATCTTATTTGAATAAATACAGGTTTCTCATTTCCCTAGTTGTTAACTAATATTGTCCTCCCTCCATCATTAAGAGATCATTTCTGAAATAGTAATTAAATGATTAACAAATACAATGTTTTGTACTTAGTAAAGGAAATAACTAGATGATTTCCTACATTTTATGCCACTATGCTCTATAAATATCATATGATCTCATGCTTCCCGATGCTGGCACCAAAGACTTCTTCTGAGTTGTACATGTGAACAAAGGACAGAACCCTGTAGAATTTTTGTGTGTGAGAAGTTTTATTGGCTAAGCTTACAGTCAAAAAATTGTTCAAAATGCACTTCAGACTCATTTTGTTCTGAAAAAGAGGGAACACAAAGGAGGCAGGGAAAGCCATAGCAATAAGGGCTGTCTGCAAGTGAAGAAACACCAAATATTTGACATGAAACTATACTAAGATTAATTGTTACTGAAAATTTATTTTTTTTTCATTTCTAATCACTTGATTACCAGGAGGGAGTGTGATTATACCTATTCTTCTTTGTATGAACTGTTGTAGAAATTCATACATGTAAGAAAGGCTGTGATGTGTAAACACTATCTGGGTATTGGTCAATGGCTGTTGCAGAAAACTGCTGTTCTAATGACTGAAGGGAAATGCAATTGTGTGCATAATCTGAAATGTTGCTTCTCAGCAGTATTAGTAGATGAAGAGTGGAAGAGATGAGTGTTACTGGTAGGCGCTTTTATTTCCCTGTGTGATTTGCAGAACAAGAAGTACTGAGTCAGTACTGGGAATCAGGCTCTGAACTCTTGTTGAAGTCACATTAAAGACATTACAGACTTAGAAAGTATAGAGATTTTTAAGACAAATTAAACTTCCTTACTCAAAATAGGAAATAATAATAAGGGGTGTTTTGAGGGACTTTCTTTAATGTTGGCATTAAATGATTTGAACCTGCAGGAAGGGACTATATTTGTACAGTCAATTTCTGCAGAAACTATTCTAAGAGCCAGTATTCATAACTCAAGTCTTAGATGCTCTTCAGAAAATTACTGATCTACATCTAAATATACTCTTTTAAGATACGTACACATGCTCTGTGGTCACGAGTCCATTAGAAGCTTTCACTTAGTGAAAGCTGACACTGAGGCAATGAGAGAAGATAAAAATATATTCAATGTAGTAAGATATAAAATAAGTAATATTCTCATCCAAAAAGAAAAGAAATTATATCTCATATCTTACAGACTACTTTTCAGAAGGGAAACATCTGAAAGAGGCAACACACATCCATGCAGGTGGCATGAGAGGTCTGGTGAGGGACGGTCTAGCCTGTCCTCCACGTGCCATAGCCATGATTGTCAAGCTCTCTTTCCCCAGGAAAGCAAGAAAAGCAGGTGAAACACAGCAGCCCCCCTCAGGGCTAAAGTGCAGATGAAAAGTGAAGGGGATAAGCTGACCAACATAAGTGGAAGGCCATATCTGCAGAAGTCGGCAGATGATAGGAGATCATGTTTTGTTCACCAGGACCTTCAGGAATCACTGCCAACAGGTTCGCTACACATTATTTATGAACAAGTTAATTCTTGTAACAAGAAAACACTTAGACAAAAAAAATCTGCTTATGAATAAAAAGTAGAAAAAGTAGAAAACTGAGGTCAAGGAAAGCTCAGAACTGCCCTCTATTTGTTGCAAAAAGAGCTGACATCAGTGAAAGCTAGAAATCTGATGCTGGCATACTCCTGAGCTCAATTACAAGGACAGCAACTCCTGATTAGAAAAGGTGGTTCAGGAGAATTAAAGGCTGTTTAATATGTTCCTCTAACCTATCTTCAGAGAAGGGGCAATCAAGGAAGGGAGTAAGAGGTTGTCTAGGTCTGTGTCTTACAAGTGAGGTGCTTGGCAGAGATTTCTAAAGCTACTGCCAGCACATGCTAGTAAATCTTCCCAGAGTAGTACAAAAGCCCAGTTTATGTACAGCTGCAACAAAGTCAATTTGTGTACATCCAGCCTAATAAATTGGGGGGCAGCAGAAGGCTGGAGAAGATCATCAAGGTTTCAAAGAGTGGGCACAGAATTCCAAGATAATGTCTGTACTATTTCAAACCAAAGTTGGTTTGCATGGAGACAGTGTAGGTTTCCCTACACTTCTAATACAGGTGCATCCAGAGAGAGTGAGACAGTGGATTTAATTTGGAAACGTCTCTTGGGTTGGAAAGGGAGTTAACCCTTCATAGTTGACTGGTGCTTCCAGCATATGATTCACTTGACCTATTTCAGATTATTTTAGGATAAATTAATTTTTTCACAAGAAGTTTTCCCACTGAGCGCAGTCTAAACAACTTTAGAGGTACATAATTTTGCTGGAAATTACCAACATATGGAAAATTAACCCCAGCTTTTTCATCTTTTCAGAGTTTGCTGAGATCTAATAAAGGTTTCTGAAGAAGGCAACAGACTTGAGTCTCAATAAGACATGCTAGGAAGATGAAAAATGTTGTTCTGACCACGGAAGAGAAGGGGTTTACTTTATTTCGATTATCAGTATCCCATCACAGGTAGAATCTTTTGGTCTTATCAGAAAGAAATCATCCCTCATGAGTAGAAGGGGAAACTGAGTCTGCCAAAAAGCTGTGCCAGAAACTGGAAGCCAGCAGATGCAGGTTACTGGAAGATGCTGGTGTAGGACCCAATGAGCAAAAAAACTATTACCTCACACCCAAACTTATGCAAGCATTTCATTGCTCTGTATTTTTGCCTAGTTGCAGGCTCCCCTTCCATGGCTTCTTTGGACCCCAACACACAGCACTGTGGTCTGTCAGCGGGGCCTCCTGGCTCGGCCATGCAGACACAGCTGTGTGGTGGCCAGACCAGGCAGGCAGAGCCACACTGGGCTGGCTGTGAGACCTTGGACACACAGCTGTGGTCTCTGTTGGCTGGAAGAGTCATGACCTCACACAGTTTTCCTTCAGGCTTTCTGTGGCCTGTTTTGAGAAATCTGCTGTGATTTTCAGTGTTACAGTGCAGTATAAAACCAAGAAAGTTTCACAGAGTTTCAGGTTTCACTGCTAACCTTCCAGGCAACTCCCCAAGTAAGATGCAGGCAAGCATTTCATGACCTTAATTTCTCATATGCTTGACTCATTATTCTACCTCCTGCAGTCAACTCTTGATTTCTTAATATATTTTCCTTTCATCTTCTGCTTGCAGTTGTCACATTGGTTAGAAGTCATTGCTGCTATTAACACCGGGGGTAGCAGCGTTCCCTTTCTCAAGGCAACTGGGAAATTTGGGGGAATGATCAGAATTACCACATGTGTGTGTATCATAACTTCTTATTTCCCCAGACATACATAAATAAGTAAATCTCTATCACTCCTCTTATTTACAGATTTCACTATGAAAAACTGCCAGAAATCCGCTTATATGTGGTGGCTACATTTGCTTCCTAGCATACACATTCAGCACAGCTACAACTACACCAGAATTACTTTGGCCCTTGTGCCTTCCAGTTCACTCTGTCCACCTCAGACACAGTCCCAGTTGCAGCATGACAGCAGCTTCTTTCCAGTGTCCCCAGTCTTATAGGACTGGTCAGCAGATAAGGATATGCTTCTTTTTTCAGTCCTATCCCCATTTTGGGACCACTCATATCACTTAATTCCCCTCCACACCAGCAGCATTCCCACCTTTCCTACCAAAAGCATTACTTTTGCATACAGCTTAAGTGACTATTTAGACTTGGTGTAATGACAGCACTTAGCTGCAGTGTCCCACACACCTGACATTGCACTAAGCAGAAAAAGAATGACTGCCTGCCCAGAAAGACTTACAGTGACGTCAGCCCTCTCTCATGGCCTGATGGCTTCTCTCAAAGGGAAAATAAAATTACAATGGCCAGCTGTCACTTCTGTTAAGAGATCATGAGACTGAAAAACATAAGAGTTGTGTCCAGTTATTTTATAGGCTACAAGTGCCTTTTTGAGAAAAATAGCACCATTAGAAACACTAAAGGAACAGATGGAGGATTCCCAGATAGGTGACTGGTTTTGTCAGCTCAAATAGCTCTAACTAAAGAGGAAGAAGGGTCTTGAAATTCTTCCCTCTGCTTCTGCATAAGTGATGGATCATATCAGATCTTTGGTTCCCTGAAGGCAGACTCATAGTTCAGCAATTCCTCATAACAGTGGAAGTGACATTCCAGAAAAACAGCTAATAAATCTTGTGAAGTTGAGCAACAATGTTACCATACAGACATAAATATGACGTTTGGCAAAAGGTCACACTTTTTATACTAATTGTCCATGGCCATTACTGTGGTGATTTTTCTACTTTGAAAAGCCTTCGTTGGTGTTGGTTTCAACTAAGTTCAAAGCTTGGACCAGTTGTGATTAAGGTGTCTAGAGCAGGACTTTGGCACCAAATATCTCTATTTGCACTTCAAGCTCTTTATAACTTCTTTAAAACTGGTGAAAATTTTATCCCATGCACTAGAGGAGTTATTTGCATTTAAACTAAACAGTGAGAGGATTTGAACAGTGCAGTGCCAGGAACATGTATGTGCCTGAAATACACCAAACAGATTGCACGAGTAGAGTGGGGAATGATCATTCACTGAAAATAAGTGGGAAAAGTTCCTTTTAAGAAAAAAAAAGCCTCAGAAAGCCTTGAGAAAGGCCTGAGAGACAACAAGAAATATACACCACGGAAATTTTTCAGATGCAGTATTTATTCTAAAAAAAGGATAAGAAGATTAAGAGCTAGTATACCAATAATGCAATAGAAGTTGAACAGAACAGGTCATAAACTTTCATGCAACACAATACCATCCACCTGCTCTCAAACATGCGATGTTTTCTGGCATAAAAGTCTTCTGCTGCCCAAGCAAATAACATTCATTTTGAAAAATAAGAAGATTGGTGTTTCACCAAGCTATAAAACTTCCTGAATCAGAATAATTGCTTGGTATTATATATAATTTTTTAACCCTAAATAGAACTGTGTACGGTGACATTTTGAAGTATTATACACTATACAGTCCATAACCCAAAACACAAGATAAGAAGGAGGATACTTTTTTTCTTGTGAGGCACTTCCTAAATTCCTTTACCTTCTTTTCTCTTGCTAACTGCCCTGTAAACTCAAGAAGTCTGATGGCTTAGTGGTGAATCATTAGTCTTTGATTATGGCTTCATAATTATAGTAAATGACATAAACTCATTGTGATGCAGACTTGGAAATTATTCAGTGAGGTTTTATCCTTTTTGACTTATTCTTTTAATAGCTACACAGATTCATTTTATCACTGTATTAAAGCACTCTAGGGCTTCCATTACCAAGGCATTATAACACTTCTCAAGTGCCTGACAATGCACTTCTCACTTTCTGTCTTATAAAAAGAAAATATTTTGTGCAGATCACAGAGTGTATTCTTGGGTTTTTCCCTCTGTGGAAGTGCCATACATTTTACAGCATGCTTTTCAAAGTGAGAATTCAACTAAATTCCATTGAATTTCAACATGGACTTTTCTTTTCCCTAAAGTTTGGTCCAAGAAGTAAGTTGAAGTGATCTAGTTCTTAGCAAACAGAATTTTCATGAAAAGTCCAAGCACTTTAATTTGATGAATATGAGATCATTTTGTACATAGCTCTTCCATGTAATATTTATTTTAGGATGTTTTGTCTATCAGTGACAGATGAAAAGCTGCATTAAATCAGTTCTGAATTGGCAGAACTGAGAGAAACCAGTCTTAAACTTAAAGATACTTTGAAATGAGGAAGAAAAAAGGGAGAGAAAAAAATCGAATTAAAATCTACATCTAATAGCATTTAGTGTAATAAACATATTTGAGATAGTAAGGTAATTTGTAGAATAAATTTCTTGTTACCATAAAAACTCATTATGAGTACTTCCTATTTTTAGTTTCATCTCATGCTGGAAAATACCTCGAATTATGTTGATTTGAATTTTTAAAATCTGAAAATTATCTGAAAATTTCTACATGCCTTCAAGTGTATTTATCTTTCTGTAGACCTTTTGTTTTTACTTCCAACCTTTTCAATACAAGCCATTTTTAATATTGGCAAGATTAACAATACCATAAGTGCAAGGAAATATGGAAAATCAACAGAGAAAACAAATCATAGGCAAAGACCAAATTAAGCTATTGATTAAACACAGTCTCTCCTGTGTATTTGATGTAGCTCCCTAATTCTAGTCACTGTGACAAGAAAGAAGGACATCAAGGGAAAATATATGGTTTGCCTTCCAGAGCAAGGCTGCATAATCTTTCATTTGGCAGATGCAATGAAAAAGACAGCATAACTAGATGTGTGCTGAGGAATTCTTTGCAAGATAAGTAACTCCCTAAACATGCACGTTTGGATTGGATCATACACATCTAGGTGTAGGTGATAGGAAAACACCGTGGGATTTCACTCACTGTACCAACTTCCCAGAATATAAATGAAGACCGATATTTATTATATACATAACGAATTAAGGTGCTGGAAGAAATCACACCTGTGACTGTTTCTCTCACCAGGCAGTAGCTGGGTAACAGCAGGCCAACAACAAGCAAGAAAAATTCCAGGTTTACATAACCAGTCACTTTGATTTGTTTTATGTTTTGTCTATAACAGATTTGTTATGAGATTACTCAGCTGTTGTCTTCACTAACACTCTGTGCCACTGAGTACCAGCCCTATGACCTGAAAGCCTCTTAAATGCATATATATGAAAGAAGTAGTTTTGTTCTGCACATTTCTCTGAAAGTTGCACTTTTTTGTGTCAGGAGCATGAGGTTCACATTTATCGGGGACTGCAGTGGCCATGCTTTTCTGGCCCTGTCACTCATGGAGCTGTTCCCAGTGATGATGCACTGCCCAGAGAAGCAGGAGCAGCAGCACGGTGTCTTCATGCTCTTGGGGTGCTGCAGGGCCAACAATGGCAGCTGGGGCGCAGGGGAGCTCCGTGCCCACAGTGCTCTGACAGCAAGCCCAGGGAAGGAGACTGCTCCAGGGACCTGCTAAGGATTACAAGGTGCACTCAACCCATCTCCACACAGAAACACTGTAGGAAGATTTGGAATAACTTGATAATAACTCAGTTGTTTTCTTACCCATCACCAGCCATAGCTGTCGGTTATCTGCTGTCCTGTGCTTGTCAAGCTCGAATGAAGCCTGCCAGATAAGTGCTGTTTAAAGCAAAAAAGGCTTCTTTTTTTTCTTTTTTTTTTAAATTTGGTTGATTGGTTGGGGTTTTTTGTTTATAACTAAAATCCTACATGATAAAAGAAAATCATTTTATGTAAGGACACTACATCCCAGGCCTAAGCCGTCCTTGTAGCCTGGTTATAAGGTATTTTATCATTCGGGTCTGGTCAGGCTCCTGTGCCAGATGTTTTCTTATCTTTCCAGTGGTCTGATTCAGAAGTAAACTCTCACAATGGAAGGATGTTTTGGTTCAGTTGTGGTCTGCATAGAAGCACAGCCATCAGCAGTCAGATTTCATTGGCACTCTTCAGCTGCTGGATGAGCTGGGGCAACCATGGTGGTGGATCAAGAGTTGGACTTGATGATCTTGCAGGTCTTTTCCAACCTGATTGATTCTATGATTCTATGCCTTTATGAACTGTGCATGTGGATGCTCCCTACCCCAGGCTGAGGTAAGGTAGTTCCAATTAGCTCAGCCTTAGTGGAAAGAACATCAAGCTCATAGAAATTCCTGTGCATTGCCACAGACAAGAAGCACACGTGGACATGACCATGACACAGCTGATGTGCAGGAATATGAGTGCAAGACCTTCCTCTTTAAAATCATTTTATAATGAAGTTTTTCTGTGAAGCAAAGCCCTTTACCAGATCAATCTGACCCTATTCCTCTTCCTGCCAATTGCAAAGCACTCATCAGCTTTAAAGGAATAACAGCAGGTGCCTAAGTGTCATTTAACTTGACTTGCATTTAACTTGACTTTAAGCTAAGCACTTAACCACTTTCATCGAGGTCAATTAAAGCTGAGTATTCTGTTCTCAGGACCTTAAAGAGAGGGTTCTTTATTTTTCAGAGGCTGATATGTTATTGTTCTTTTCACAGCATCTGGAATTAGTAACATGGGGCAAAAATGTTTTTTATTTAAAAATGATACTCTAGTTAAACATGGGTGGGAAAGGTCAAATGATCATACAACACAAATATGAGCAGTCTTTTGACTGTGTGCTTTCTTGTGAGCAAATTGGAAACAAACATTTTTTCAGACCAAAACACACTTGGAATGGATTCCCCTTGGGAAGACAGTTATACTTGTAACAGCTCTGTGGCTGGATTTAGCTTTATGAAATGCAGTCACTGATAAAAATGGAGAACACCAAACATCTGCATCTTATTATGATTAGCAGCAACAAAAAGGAATTTTATTTAATCTTTCACAGCATTTCATCATTGGGAATAAAGGAGGCTAGAAAATTCACTAGAATTTTGCTCTTTATACAGGAAATTGAACAAGAAATATGACAGAAACCTGACAATCTATATAAGCATGGTAATACATATACGGAAGGAACTCTCTACCTATATAGTTTAGTATTAGTTCATATTAATATTAATATTAATTAATATTACTTTATTTAATTAATACTTCTATCATATGCAGCTGTATAAATACACAAAAATATTGATTAATCAGTCAATCTTGAGTCTGTAGAGTTCCTCCCTTTCTATTTTCTCATTCATTTATGGGTTGATGGAAAACTGACTTCCCCTTGAGTCACTGTCCTGTGTACAGAGAGGCTCAACACCATTTTACAAACACTTATATATAAATTACTCATTCCAATCAGTGAGAGGAATCAGAATAACTCATGTCTCACTAAGAAGGCATAGTCTGATAGAGTAGTAGAAGTCCAGAGAGAGAGCTTTGCCATTATTTCATTCTCCTGTAATTTCCTGTAATTCCTAATGTTTTAAAGTTTTTTACATATAGTGAGGAAATTAAAAAAGAGGCAAGATGAAGAGGGAGGCAGTATGCATGCCCAGCTCCATACTGACCAAAAAAGAGAATAATATTTTAGAAAGTGTATGTCACTCTTCTTTGAACAGTGACATCTTTAATATCTTCCTCTCAACTCTTGGAACTTCTGACACTCTGCAGTTATTTGATGATTACAGGAACACTTATTTATAGGCTCTTTTAAACGGTCTTGCCTATTCCATTTTATCTTCTTCATCTCCAGTAGTTTCATGCATCGTGTGGGCTCTGATATTAGCCAAAGAATGAGCATGGCTTTATCCCAAACCCATCATCAACATTCCTGAGCCACGCAGAGGGTGGCTGTTGGGCAGTTCAAAGCTGTCCCTCTCACAGGCAGTAGCAACCTGCCACTACCTTCTCCCCAGAGACAGAAGATCTCATTTTCTGAAAGAGGATTGTGTGTCTCCTGACTGCACCATCATTTTTGCACTGGCTCCAAGTGCACTAACCTTTCCTGGGTCAAAAGCAAGCATAACTTCCCTTTAACAGTATTGTGCAAAAAGCAGGATCATCCAAACTCAGCAGAGAAAATATGGATTCCTGAAGAATCTGGACTGGTTCCTAAGTTTCTGGTAATACTTTTCCACAAAAGACATCTGCTTCTATTTGGGCATTTCCTCAGCTACTAAAGATAAAACTTGAATAGAGAGATTTTGGTGTTAAAATCGTAAGCTGAAATCATGTGCTGAAACCGCCACAGCCCTTCTAGTGGCAATATTTTAGAGAGAGATGTTAGGAGTTACTGAAAGGGATCAGCTTCCTACAGTGAGAATAATTTTGAGGTTTTGAACTTCCAATATATCAGAAGACAGTGCCAGCCACCAAAATATTCTGCTAAATTTCTTAACAGAGCTTCTAATTTTGTCACAGTAATTATTTTCAAGGTGTTTTCCAAATGCACCACTTTCGGAATCTACATCTGAGAACCCAGTTCTGGGAAGGTCTTGCATAAATTCCGTGTACAAACAGTAAAAACTGTAAAATTTGTAAAATTCAGCTTTACTAGCTCTCCCCCTTTATATAAAAACCAGAAATCAGATCACAAATTACTGCACCATATGGTCCACCCTTCCAGGGCTTCTCATACTCATACCTCACATATGACCTTAAAAGTTACATAAGATTTTTGAAGTCATGTGCCTTAGTTTGTCATTTTAATTGAATATACCAGTTCAGAGCTTCAATAGGTGTAAAGAATTCTCCTAAGCCTTCAAATGTTCTCTGAAAATCTGATCGTTTTAAATGGAGCATTTAAAATAACACATCAGAGACAAGTTTTGAAAAATGTAAATTGTAACCCACGGACCTCTATTGCTTGGTCTTAGAATCTGCAAAGTAGTATGAGGTTTTAAACTGAGTCAGTTGGAACTTGGCTTTCCAGTATGGAAGGGCAGTTCAGACTCCAACAGCAAATCCAACAGCATGCTTGTGGATCAGAGGTTGGACATGACCTGGCAATGTGCGCTTGCAGTCCAGAAAGCAACATCATCCTGAGCTGCATGCAAATCAGTATGTCCAGCAGGTCAAGGGAGGTGACTCTACCCCTCTTCTCTGCCCTCATGTGACCCCCCCCGCAGCACTGCATCCAGCATAAGACATGGACGGACCTGTTGGAGCGAGTGCAGAGGAGGCCATGAAGATGAACAGGGACTGAAGTACCTCTCCTACGAGGACAGGCTGAGAGAGTTGGGATTGTTCAGCCCAGAGAAGGGAAGGTTCCAGGGTGACCTTAAAGCAGCCTTACAGTACTTAAAAGGTATCTAAAGGCTTACAGAAAAGCTGGAGAGGGACTTTTTACAAGGGCGTGTAGTGATAGGACAAGGAGGGATGACTTTAAACTGAAAGAGGGTAGCTTTAGATTAGATATTAGGAGGAAATTCATTACTGAGAAGGTGGTGAGGCACTGGAACAGGTTGTCTGGAGAAGCTGTGGATGCCCCATCTCTGGAAGTATTCATGACCATGCTGGATGGGACATTGAGCAGCCTTCTCTGCTGGAAGTTGTCCATGCTTGTGGTGAGGCAATAGGAACTAGATGATATTTAAGGTTCCTTCCAACCCAAACTACTCTATAACTCTATGAATAGTCCTACTTGAGGTCATGAAAACCATTTCAACTGAACTGCCATTTGAAAATTCCCAGGTTCCGGATATCACAGTAATTTCTACATTTTTTAAATGTTCGACACTTCTAAAGACTAAAGCGTAAGAGTCTGCAAATTCCTAGACCAGGTCTACAAGACTGTGGAAATGCTAAGTTGTGAATTTGGGATCACTGGTCTCTGGGACAACCCAGCTAAAGACAAGAGAACCTGGCAGTGCTTAGCAGAAGGATGACAACAGCAATATTTCCAAAACATGGCAAGAAAGAAGTCAAGTTCATATGCCTAAATAAACAGAAAGATCACCTGCTTTCCATTGGAGTTCCATAGGAGTCTGAACACATTCCCACAAAATGCTCCAATTTTCATCAATAAATATAACATAATTGAAAATAAAAGCGTGTTGGTGAAAATCTCCCAAGTTTCATTTTTTCAAGCACATTTTTTGCTTGATCCTTCAAAAATGAAATCTCTTTATTATGAAACACCACAAACCAGCAAGTGGTAAACCAGCAAGTAGTGATTACCCTCAAAAACTATCTCAGTTCAATGAAGAAACTAATTTACATCTTAACCACTCACTTGTCTCCTCTGAATAAACAGAAAAAAACTCTGGGGGAGAAGTATGCCAAAATTATTATTACATGAAATATGCCTTTTAATAAAGAAGTCTTACTGGAGTTTTCTCCTGTATTCCGAACAGTGCATATGTCCTGCTCTAATGCAGGACACAGTACAGAAGGTTTAGGAAGAAAGAGATGAAGCTGGAACACCAGAAAATGTGAAGGCATATTAATGTGCCGTTAACTGAGACCATAGCCTGCAATCACTACATCTCTTGAACAAAAGGCAAGATTCATGGCCTATATTACAGTTTATGGTATAGCACATGCTAAATATAGTCAAGCTATGTAAAGTAGAGCAGTAAGAGTCTTTGGCACTTTTTCAGTAGCTGCACGGAGAAAAGGCCAACTACTTTCAGTTCAGAGCAATATGAGTCATTTATCACTGGAAGACCCACTAAACACAAACAGGATCCTGCAGAAACCTGGAAGGAGTGAGAGTGTTACCGTAAGCACCAACGCACCTGCCCTCTGCAAGTGGTTCCTGAAAAGACCAAGACTTCTTCTCAAGTACTGACTGGTTTTCAAGTCTGAATCTTGTTTTAAGGGGCAGGTATATAAAAACTTATCTGCGATGTATGGCAAAACACCCTAAGTTTGGTGCTGGAAGAAGAAAAAAAAGAAAAAGATTTAAAAAAAAAAAGGCAGAAAAACATATAAAATTATTTACATTTTTAAATTTTCTGTATTATACCAAGGAGTGGAATAATTGGTCCCATTCTTAGCCCAATATTGCTTTTCCTCTGAGTCCACTGGATACAAAACTACCAGCCACAGTGTGGGGCTTTCATCCTCCTGAAAGTGATAACAGAAGTCAGACAAGGCGTGGGTAGTCAGTGCAGGAGGGACATTAGCACTGGCTTTTACTTCAGTTCCATTTATTTTTAATAAGAGAGCAAAACTGATAAGCTAAGCTTTCAAAAAGGGAACTGAAGTGTGGAGCAGTTTAATGAGCATCACTGTAACGATGTGGCCTTTGCTCCTGGCCAGGAGCAATGGAGGGAATGAAGTGCTGGTACCGGTCCCAGCATCCCAACAGGTGTGGTTCAAAAGGTCATGCCTGCACAACTGCACAGGTCTCAGATTATTCCTTTCCAGTGGCAGCTGAATTACAGCATTTTCCTTTAAAAGAGTTGCAACGCGTACCAAAAGCAGCCGTTTTGGAGACAAGCCTGCTTCTGGCGGCTCCTGTCCCTGAGACAGCCCATGTGAATGATGCTGCTGGATATTACAGGGAATGTGGAGAGTGAGGGGGAGTTTCTAGGAAGCCTGGCATAGTTTTACACAGGCATTTTCGCTGCATAACTGGAGAAGTTATGACTGACACTTTCCTTTCTGCCTGCCACATTTCTCCTTCTGGGACTCCAAGGGGCCCCAAGTCCCATTAGCAGTGAACAAGCAGATGCCCCTGAAGTCACTGGGAACTGCTCTTATGGATCTGTCCCCAAGAGCACTGTGGGGGGGATGATGTTTCCCTGTTTACTACATCTCTATTTCAGGTCTCTCCTTGTGTGTACGAAGCGCATACGTGGGTTTATGAGCTACTTGTTGCAAAGATAAGGGAATGTGGAGTGCTGGCCAGTCTCGTTTTCCATTACTCCTTTGTTTTTCAGTTTCCTACTCCTCTTTATGGTGCTTGGTCTTCCTACCCCCCCATCTCCTTCCTTCTATGGCAATGAGCACCGTTTGCTCCTCAGCACATGCCAGTCAGGCTCTGCTCCCACTTCTCAATAAGAAATTGGTTTCAGAAAAAAAAAAGAGAGCAAGAAGTATTCAGTATCTAAAAGCAGCTCATAGTAAGCTACCCAAATATGGTGCCTCATGCTGTAAGAACAGCAATATGTGGATCTTAACCTGAGATTGACTGAGCTGTGCATATTCCTTGAATACTAAAGCAATCATTTCAGATAAGTTCTAAAAATAAACACATCCTGCACACTACAGGTACAACAGCGGCAACACTTCTATAGTTTGTAAGTGTGGGATACAGAGTGCAATTGATCCCCAACCTCTAAATTCCTCCTTGCAATTGAAAAAGATTATGACTATAACTATGCATCTGCAGCTGTTGTTTCAGATCTGCACCATAAAAAGCAGCAGGTTGGGACACCTCTCCTGGCTACCATATCCTGGTGTGCTGGGACCAGGTGGGGGACTATGTGAAGAGCTGAAATGCTCTCCAGGCATCAGTCAACAGTTGCCCTACCCCAGCCTGCAAGATGTCCAGCATCTCCCATCAAAAAACACCTACATATCTGAAGGAAATGTAAGTGTTCAAGAAGTGATATTCATATTACTGTGTGGTAGGGCATATCTCTGTGCCAGTAAAGCTGAAATGCTTCCACTTCACTGAAAGCAACTGTAGAAGCCATTACTCTGGTGTTTTTGAAAATCCATTCTTTTTTAGGTGTGAACTATGCTCACTGAAGCCATTAGGAATCTCATGACTCAGATTTTACATGAGATCTGTACTAGTTCTTCAGCTTCTTTTGTGATTAAGTTGAGCAATGTAAATCCGTTTTTTTCTGTCTTAATACCATGACGCATTTGCTTTTCTATTTTTTCATGTATGGATGCAAGTACTTTTTGCAGAAACATAAATTCCATTTCCAAAAAACACTATGATTTCAATTTTCTTGCAAAGTTATTTGCGTAGACATGTCAACTTAGTTGGAAACTGAAGAGAATGAAGAATATTGATGGAAACTACAGAAACAATTGGGACTGTACAAAAGGCTACTTTTTCCAAAGAAGTCAATTTGCTTTCTAGTTTGGGAGAGTTTTGTTTGGTTTTTTGTTTTAAAAAGTGATTTTTTTTTTCAAGTTTACCTCATATACTCAGGATATCTGACATTACTATGAAAGAGCACCTTTCCAGGAACATATCATATTTGGTTTCAGAGTAAAGAGTTCTCCACTGGAGAAATCTGCACTAGTTTGCTGCACTAGTCCCCTCTGGGATTTCTTTATCTTGCTACAACTCTTGATGTTGTTGTGTGCTTTAGTTTGTAGTAGAAACAGATTTAAGGTTGTTTTCTTAAATGATCCTTAATAATTTATAAGCTTGTGCTAGAAGCTGCATTATCTTGGATTTTAGTAAATACAGCAGTCTCAAAGCAGTGTTCTCAGTGGGAAAATAACTGGATGGGTAAATGCAAATGTGCTTGGATTTGGATAAATGCTACAAAATACAGCTTAAATGTCAAACAGATGAAGTCAGTCTGCACAGCAAGAACATATGCCAAGAAGCTGCGTGAGGCTGATGGTACTTTTTAAGCACTGAGATCTAACATGTGATCAGGCCTGACTCTGCTCAGAAGTGGGGAAGGGGAATCTCACAGATTTGAGTATCATGGAGAGCGATATCAGCTCTCTGCTTCCACACTGCCAGCAAAATCATCCTCAAATAATTGTCCTGGGAATAAAAGGTTTAAGTCTGGCCTCTGGAAGCACTCTGGTGTGGCAGCAGGGAACAGAAGGTTACTTTGGTGCCATTCCGGCTAAAGAAACATTAATACGTGACTCAGCATTAAGGTTAGCATAGTTGGAAGGAAGCCAAGAAAAGAGCTTCAACTGATTCTATTTTTTCCATGAGATGCTGTCCACCATAGCAAATGAAAGTTCAAAGGAAGCATCAAAGAGCTATCTGCTGGAGTTTCACATGGTGATGCCATTTGCTGTGCACTGAGTTTCAGAAGGTGGCATTCCAGCACTTGCAAACAGGGTACTTTCTGGCTCATACCCTCTGGTACCCAAAAAATGGTATCACTCTGAGTTATCCTCCTTCCTTCCTTCCGTCTTTCCTTCCTTCCTTCTTTCCTTCCTTCCTTCTTTCCTTCTTTCCTTCCTTCCTTCCTTTCTTCCTTCCTTCCTTCCTTCCTTCCTTCCTGCATTTGTTGCCTAAGTAGGGATTTGGAAGCTGAGCTGATTTCATACAATGGACAGAACTGAGACCTGGCCAGGATGGGTTTTGTCTGAGGTCACACCAGGTCTGAGCCAGAGCCATAAACGTGGGATAGAAGAGGACTGGGAAACTATGTGCATAACGTTGCTACTATTCTCTGAAACATCTAATTATTGGGGCAGGACCAGTCCCTGCTAGCTTGGTTTATCTGGCTAAGCCCTAGAGAGCTACCGTTGGCTGTTTGAAGCTCTCCCAATCTTATCCCTAGGACATTGGTTGGCTCCTTACAGATGAAGTATGAAGTAATCTGTCTCCTCTCTTTCCTGCCTCAGACATGGCTCACCAAGCAAGGTCCCTCTGGAAAAATCTCCATAATTAGAGCGCAGTTTCCAGTACAGTGTTCCTTATCCTTTTTGTGGCTGCCTTCTGCTTGGAATACAAGAACTTGCAAGTTTTCCTGAGGAAAACCCAGAGAGATCTTGGGACTCTTGTCATTTGCCAATGGACATCGTTTCCAAGTCTTTACACCAACCTGTACAATTCCCAAGGATATCTTCAAAACAAAAAAAAGAAGTTCCCAGTTGGTTTTGGTTTGTGATCTCTAATCCAGACCCATCACATCTTGTAGTCAAAAGCCTTCTGGTTCTATTTCATCTGTTAGATTTTTCCCAGCAAAGAAGTTCTTTATATAAATTAAACCTAGTGATTACATAAGTATAAATTCCGCTACCATGGTCTCTTAGAGCATCTTTGCTTAAGAAGAAGAAAACTACCTGTCCATCAGCCACTTCAGGTTGAGGCCTCCAACCATCCTGTCCTGACTGATGAAGAGAAACAGAGGTTGTTTCCCAGCACTGACAATGGCTGAGACACCTCAGCCCTGCCTGTAAACTGTTGTTTTCATCATACTGGTTACGTGACATTTGTACCCTGAAGCTCTGCTCCAGAGGTAGCTTGAGTCACCCAAATGACATGACATGGAGATGGCAGAAATACCTCAACTGGCTCTGACTGACTGCGCTTAGATACAGTAGTAGGGTAGTTATGTTTACATGGAAGTTTATTATTTTGCCCTGGACTTGTGTTACTTGTTCTGCCTTGTTTCTCCAAAAGCTTTGGACAGGTTGCTAAATTCATACCAGTTTGTCTGAGATCTGTTACTGAAGTTAGAATTGGGCTTTAACTGCACCGCACCGAGTACCATCGCTGGCTGCAACCTCACAACCACCACTCTCTGTCTGTGTCTGCAATGTAACAAAACAGAAGACAATGTGCTTCCTTCACACAAACTACAAATAGTGCCTGGAGCATCTTCAAGTGCTCAAGAGAGCTTAAAATGATTATATACATGAATAAAATAATTGTATATTGGTGTAACATTTAGGTTCTATTAAAGAAAATACTGCAATGTTTGTCTGTAGCCCTAGAAGAAATGAAAAGACATCACAGGACATTTATTTTTTGAACAGCAGAACCCTGTAATGCTGTCAAAGATAAGTAATTAGGAATGCCTTGACATGTTGTGTTTGTCTATCTCTTATTAACAGCTTCTAAACCACTCAAAATAGATGTTCTTCTTTGTTCAGTGAACAGATGTATGTAGAATCAATTTGCAGTGAAGGCCAAAGATTAATGAAAAAATTACCTCTATGATTTCTTTCCTCCATTGTGCTAACAACAATGGCCTTTGGGACATTTTTGATAGGCCATCTTTTGTTTTGAGTGTTTGCTTTTCCTTGACTCTTTTTATAACTTCTTGCTGGTTAGTTTTTTTCTTTTGCCTCTGTTCACACATGTGGGTGGTAGGAGCAGGGGTGGCTGCCTACATCTGTGACAGCCTAAGTGAACCAAAGGCCTCAGCACCACTTGCCATTTCCAAGCAGTATTTTCAAACACAGTGGTTTGTGTGTTTCTAGTGTTTAACAAATGCTGACCGACTGAAAGGCCACATTCACATATCTTTCACAGAAATGTATTTTCTGCAATGAAGTGTCCTCTTCAATCGAGTTTCAGAGCAATGGAAAAAATCAATGCTTTTGTCTTTCAAATATTTTTTTCGATTATAGTTTTCTCCAGAATAGTGAGAGATAAAACAATTTCAGGATGCATTCCACAGCACAAATAAAAATTGTTTCAGTTTTATTTTTGCGGTCAGTACTAGCAAGTCCATAAGTTAGATTCTAAATTTTTTTCCAGTGATGGTCAAGTTCCTCTGAATGCAGAACATAACTCCTTTTTTAAGGCATGAACAGCCTTGATCACATTCAGAAACAGAAGTTTAATCTCTCAAATTGGTCAGAAATTTTACCTACATAACAATCAGTGTTAACCAGTGGTTTTTTTCTTTCAAGATTTTTTTTAAATATTTAACATTTAATATTTACTTTGTAATTATTGTTTTTGTCTTTTGGAAGCTTTGCCAGCTGAGTCACTAGCCTTGAATGGTTTATAATTATCTGGATGTTTTTCACTGCTTCAACATCAAGACTTTTAGACTGAGATGAAATATTAATAAAGGTATAAAACACAATACTTTTTCTTCCTAAATAGATATTTCTTAGGTAGATGTTCCTCGAGTAACCATGTCTTGTTTTAATTACGTTAAATACGTGCTGTGTTTTAAACTCATAGTAACTCATAGTCTCCAGTGATACAAAGCATGATAGCACATTAAAGAAAGAAGAATAGGGCAAAGGCATTCAAGATAATTGGAGTAATTTACCATATTGCATGAAAAAGTCAGTCCTTCTCTGAAAGGTACACTTAGATGTGTATTTTACTGCACACAGTTTTATTATTTCTCTCCCAGTGGCATTTCTATTTGGAGAGCCTTAAACTTTAAGTGGATCTAGTAGGAATGTTGCTGAAACCCAACTGCCTATTCACCCAGGAAATTAGAAATCTTTGCATCAGCTCTGAGTCACATGTTCTTTTGAAGTTTTTATTTACAGCTTCATAGGTTTCTTATTTTGCCACTGGGATGTTATGACTGAGCCTGATGTCTCAGTGGTCTGGAGACAATACTTAGATTCATATTTCTCTCCCTTACAAAAATAATAATGAAGACATTTACCCCGATAGTGGGAGCCAGACCTCAGTCTCTTCACACTGCTTTTGCTCAGGTGCTGACAAACAACTGCAGAGTTTCACAGAAACTTGATTTGGTCCAGACCAATGTGGAACCACTCTTAAAAAGATGATAATGAGCTGTGAAAAGAAAGTGATATGACCTTAAAAAACACAGAATTAACAATTTATTACCATTCACTTACAATCTACCTCTAAGATTTACCTTGAGTCTTAGGACTGTCCTCAGTGTGATCGACTATGCTGCTTTTCTGAAGTCATACAGTTAAGCAAAGATAAGCCATTAGCAGTCACTGGACAACTAATCCATGCCCTGACTCATAACAAATACACCTAATACCAATTTACTCAAGGGAAAAAAAAATTGATAGTAACCATGATGGAGTATTTACCTTCGTCCTTCATAATGCAAATGAAGATCAAACATCAGAAAACTACAGGGAATCACAACTATAAAGATCACATTTTTAAAGTTGTTTGGTTTTGTTTTTTTTAAAGTATATGTATGGTTTCATTCCTCAACTTGTCAGAAAGAATGTATTTTTAATTCCATTTTATAGCAGCAAGGAAGTGGAAGATAAGCCAGAACTGGCACAGGTGTTCAGGCAATATGTGAACCTGCATGGTGGCATTGAGGTTATCTGCTCCAAGACTCTCCTGCCCTTGCTGCCTGGATCTCAGAAACTAGCAGCACAACATTGCTACACCTGTGCCCAGTCCTGCTGACTGAGGAAGAGTTGGCTAAATGGCTTGCCTTTGCACTACCCTCATCACAGAGGATAATTTGCTCCAAGAGCTGCTAGACTCTGAGTCAGACACCCTAGGTGAGCTGCCCTGTGCTAAGGACAAACTTACTCCTAACCCACAGCATCTTCTGAAATCCTGTGTTTCAAAGCTCTAGAAGAGGGACTTCAGGTTGGTGGGGAATAGAAATGTATGACGATTTCTGCCTGACGGGCCATACCAAAACAGGGTAAAAGTTTGGGAAGAAGAAGCATGAACCTAAAAACAGATCAGAAGAAGAGACCAGTATTTTTTCAGACCAGCAACAAATGAGTTTAACTTTTCTACAAATGGAAAAGGATATGCCAGAAATGAAAGAAAGGGACAGGACTAGGTTACTGGTTAAGAAGTTGGACTAGAAGAACAGAACGGATGAGAAAATCTGCTGGTGGGGGGAGGATAAGGCAGCTGTTTTTTGATAGATAAGGCAGCTGTTCATGGCTCATCTGGTCGGCCATATCATCATTTGTCATCTTTGAAACTGCCAACATAATGAGAGAAGTAGGTGATGGATATGCTGAAAGTCATTCAAAAACAAATTTCAGGTTTTTCAGGTGTGGGTAGAAGAGCTGAGGGAGTTGTTTGATGCAGACAGCAAGAACTCCATAACATAGGGATCATTAAAAGTAGGATGGGAATGGTATTTCACTGAACACAATCAACTACCATGAAGCCACATGAGAAGGTGAAATAACTGGGAGGGTGGATTGAGGCTTCTGGTCAGAAGAAGGGCAAGAAAACAAGGATATGTCATAAAGGAATCAAAGTAAGACAAGAGTGCTGCCAGATAGGAAGCTGATTCAGCAGCAGAAGGGAAGAGGATGGAGAATAGGAGAAAGGAGCTAGAGGCTTTATTCTTTAGCAGACATATGGGACTGTAAATATTAAAGACGAAATGACAGCTGGTAAAGCTCAAAGAGAAGATACTTGGCTGAATGCTAATGGAGTTTCTCATGCTCAGACTCATGACAGAAGCTGTTAAATATTTGCATTAACAAACTCAACTCAAAAGGTAGGAGAGTGCACAGGAACAAATTACATACTTTACTAGAATAACAAATGGGTAGAAATCAATTATTTCCAGGACATGCAAGGCCCGGGAATAAAGTACATAAGTACATGACCACAGAAGAGAGGCTTGTGATCAGCTAGGAATATCTCAAGAGAAGAGAAAACACAGATATGAGCTGACCATAGGATAACAATGAGATTTCAGAGTAATGCATTTATAATAAAAGGCAATATAATTGTCAGGATTTACCCAGAGATTTTTTTTCCTTATTTTGTGCTCCAGGGAGCTATGTTCAATAAAGTTTCAAAGTAGACTGAACTCAGAGGCTGGCTATTAAGATGGTCAGAGGTATTCTACTTTCAGTCAAAGACACTATTAAGAAAGCCTTGACTAACCCAGCAAAATGAAGGCTGAATGAATATTGAGAGTGTGCTTGTTGTTCATACACTTCTAATGAAGGGTAAACTGTGAGAGCAAAAGGTTACTTGTATTAGAGGACAATACTGTCACAAGAGCCAAGTGTTGGTCATCTAGACATTTTGGCTGAAAACAATGAATGCAAAAAAAGTGATGTTGTATTGAAAAAAAGGTCATTCCAGGAGCAGTAGACAAAAATTTTTTAGTTTGCTAAAACATAACAGTGCCCTTTAATGGGGGCTCTTAGGTGCTTTAGATCAAGAAATGTCGCAATTTTTACTGTGTGGAATTTTCCGTTTTCGCCTCATAATGTCTTCAAATCCCCATTCAAAACTCACCATCAACTCCAGCCTAGGATCATAGTTTTCAAGTATTTTCTTCTGTGGGAGATATCCCTTAGCTTTTATGCTTACACAATTTCAGACAGAAAACTGTAGCTCAGCTTCTGTAACCAATGTTTGGGTTTTTTTTATTTGTGTCTTCTTTCCTCTGGCCATCTTCTACTATCACATCAGCCTGCTCATTTTATTTGCCCAGTTCCTATGCTTAAAGAAAAAAAAGAGTGAAAATTCCCCAAATTCTCATAATTCTGGTCTCTGCAGCTGGCCTCTGAGACTTTGATCTAGATCAACGCTGCCTCTTTGTTTAGGGTTGGCAGCCACTGCCGATCTGCAGTGATCAAAGGCAGGAAACATCCAGCACACCCTCATCCCCAGACCTCGTTGCAACACAGGCCCTGAAATATGGTTCTCTGAGCTGTGATCTGTTGCACACCCACACAGAGGCTCACTGACTTCACTATGTCTCTGCCCATGCATGATATATGGCTTTCATTCCATAGTCAGGGTACTTTGTATAGAAAAAATGTCATGCCATTTAGAATTCTCCAGTGGCAGAAAAAAAGTAAAATTTGGAGCCAGACGGCCTTTTGTGTCTTTGCAACACATAGAAGCTGTTCTGAAAGATGTTTGGTTTTGGTTTGGGATTTTTTTCCCCAAACAAAAACAAGTCTTCCTTTTACTAGGCTAATTTTTTGCAATATAAATTCAAGTTCTCTCTTTCTTCCAAGACTGTGTGATGACAGGGGAACTGCTGAATGATGATGTCATGATAGACTAAAGAGAATACAATTGAGCAATTTGACAGGAAACCTGACTTTTGGTTGGACTGTGCACAGTTCTTTGGTTTTGACTGTTTAACCACTCCAATACATTAAGTGATATTTTTTCCATTTCAACTAAGGCATGACAGCTCACAGTAAAATTTCTAAAAAAGCCTTAGAGTTTCTAAGAGGGTAAAGAAGGGACAATAAAATTGAGTGTCAAAATGTTTCAGAAGGGCATTGACTCACTTCAACATATATCACTGATCTAACTGGACAGGACCCCATTTAGTTAAAAATAATAAACTAATGGCAGATAGGAAAACACCTAACAATCCCAGTATTTCCAAAGAAAAAATCAAATAGAATATTCTTCAGTATTCATAAAATGGCAAAAAGAGAACCCTTTCAAATTCCACTTCAAGTCCACTTTGAAATACTCTGCAGCAGATCCTGCCTCTCAAAATGTGTTTTTAGACATAACTAAGAAACAGTGTTTAATATGCTGGAAGACGGTATGGGTGGATGCTTGACATTTCTGAAAACTATGCTCTTCCCAAAAATTAAAAAATAACTTGGATTTAATCATTATTTTACTGAAGGAAATAGGCTGTTTGAATACTCTTCCTGTAAAGAAATACCACAACTACAGTTTCTGGTCTTATCACAAGTTATTCATTAGCAAGGTAGTGTCTAAAAAATCTAGAAATATATATGACCATAGCTTTTTAATGTGAAGTCACTCAGCACCCAAGAAAGGGCTATAGGTGTTAAAAACCATAAAGCTGAATCATGATAATATCCCCAGATTTTTAATTTCTTATGGGATAGTGGAGTCTGAATATACTAGTTCTTAAAAACTTTGAGACCTCTGCCTACTTCCCATCTTATTGATTTATGAAATATTTACCTGGAACAAACAGATGGCACATATAGCTGAAATTTTTCTGCAATATTTGCTTTTAAAATACTCCACAGGCTTAACCTTTCTCTGCTAGTTGGACTGGTACTGGAGGTGATCATTGCAGAAGCTCAGGGGATGCAGATAGTGTGGGATGAACCCATGAGGCTGCAAAGTGCCATGGCACAGGGGCAGAGCAGTCCTGCTGGTGGCACACTGAAGCTGCGTGATCAATCCCACACCAGACCTATGCTGGAAAAGGGTGGCTTACCTGTATGTCTAGAAAACAGCTCTCACTAGGGTGCACAGCCACGTCCCATAGGTGAAGGAGAAGAGAGACCACTAGTGGAAACTTAGAAATAATGGACAGAAATAATGGACATTGTGTTTATCAAAAAACACGGGCTGGGCTGTGTGAAGGACCACAGCGAAACACAGCCCGCCTAACCCTGAAATACGATCAATTGAAACTGAACTATAATGTACTGTTCAGTTGAACTCTTTCCAAATAATTCAGTTGATTTAATAAAATAAGGTTTTTTTCTTTATTGAGCCACATTGGTTTTGGAGAAAATATGATTCAAATTATTAATTTCCTCCCATTAAGCAGTATCAACATTATCCGCTTCCCAGGATCAAGTTTCTATTAGGTGTATTGGATCAAACTCTTAGCTTAATTGTCTTTGCTGGTCTTTTCCTTGCTGATAATTTGCCCCTCTATATTCATTTGATACGGCCAGGGAAAAAAGGTTTCTTTCTTTGTTTTTCCACTGCTACCTAAGTAAGACTGAACCTGGTAATGGAAATGAGCCTGACTGCAGAGAACAAAGCAAAATACCTGAGAACATACTTCAAATCTAATGCAGCACTATGTGATTATAGGTTTGGTTCATGACTACATGGATATGCTGTTGTTATTCCCGAGCATGCTGTCCACAGAATGTGCAGCAATGGAAGCGCTGCATGAGTAGCCAGTCAAGTTTAGCATTTAACACAATCATCTTACACACTCAGGGTAATACTAAACCCAGATATCACCAACCAGTGCTGCACAAAGAAATGAAAGAATCAACAGAATATTTTTGAGGGCATTTTTATCAAATTTATATAAAACACAACTTCCAGTTTCAGCTATACACGCTAGCTTATATTTACATTTCATGCTCAGAGATCACTGGCAACAAACATCACCCAGAGAGCACCACACAGACATCTGCAGGCAGCCACTCTGGAATCCAAAGAGGCTTCAGGGTCCCAGTTTCCCTGGTCACTCTCTGTGTATTTACATGCCAGTGTAATTCAAGTGAATAATGAGTCATTTTGCATTGTCAGAGAGCTGAGGTAGAAAGTTTCATAGTCAATACCTTTGAGTTTTTAGGTCACGCTTTGCGTAAGTAGACTAGAAGTTGCCCAAAGGTTTACTGATGGAGATGGATGAACAGAGGAACATGCAAAATCAGCAAAATGTGCCACCAAAATCAAATATATTCATTATCTCTGATGTTGGATGAAAAATTGACAGAGCATGGGCTGACTTTTTTGACTGGATTAACACATTATAGGGTGGGTTAAGAAGACGTTCTCATTCAAGAGATGAGTCCTGAGCAGTGTCCATTTGCAGCACAGTGGGGAGGGCACTGATGATGAATAGCAGGTCTGTGTCCTGCCTTTCAGTAACACCAAGGGTCAAACCTCAAGTATGAAGTGAGTTGGAGACTGACAGCAAACTGCAAATGGTCCTCTTGTGTCCAGAAGTTATACTCTTAACAGTCTTAGTGTTCAGCCATTTATAGTTACATAAGTTATAAAAACAAAACAAAAATAAAACCCAGAATTTTAAAATAAATCTTTCATCTCCATACAGGAAAGACAGAGGTCAACACTCCAAACAAATTCACTGCGCAGTCATATTTTGACTCCAAATTTTGATGATGTGAGAAAGTTAGGAGACAGGTCTGATCCATAACTTTTCTACTGTTACATCTCCTGATATTCCCAGGAGGTGATACCCTACAGGTGAAAACAAATGAAGATGTATTCTTCCTTTTTGGAAAACTCTAGGCTGCTGCTGGAGCTTTCCCATTTCCATTATGTTTCCATTTTTACTGGAAATCTCCGTTTACTTAAGTCAATTTAAATTATCCATCAGATTAATCACTGCATTTTAAATGCTGTGGGGGGTATTATGAAAGGCACCAGTTTGTTTAAGGTCTCTTCTGTACGTAGTTTGAAAAAACAAAGTGCATACAATTTCAAAAGAATAGTTAAAGTGCAAATGATTGAGTAATGAAGACACTAAAAAACACACAATAATTTGGCTTTCATTAGCCAGTCCCTTCCACAACCATAAATGACAACAGACACATACTTTAATATTTGTATTTATTTCATCGTTAATTTAGGAGAACATAGAGTAAAAACTAGGGTTTTATGTAAGTACGGTTGTTAAATTACATGTTCTTTATAAAGAACTATGTCTGAAATGCTGTGAATAGCTTATTAATATCCACTGGCCACAAAGAAAAGTCGATGGATTATAAAGGTAGATGATTTATTAGTTGTTTAATTAAGCACAAGAATAGCTAAGAATCCTGGCATAAGTACATCAAACATGTCTCCTGATTGAGAAAATTATTGTGTTTTTACTTGAGAAGAAAAAGAGTTTGAAGAGCAAAGGATATAAGTCTGAATGAATCCTTGATTAACCCAAGAAAACACTGGGTATAAAATGTCCTGTTCCCCCTTGAAACTGCACTTTCAGCTATAAAGACTGCAAAGTGTGCCAGAGGCTTGGTGATTGACTAAACAGCCTGCTAGTAGCTACCAGACTTCAAGGGAAGCCCTGGAAAAGAAGAAGGTTTACTTTTATTTCTAGTGATCTTGTTTATAACCTCTGTAACCACGTTGGTTATGTTTGAATTTTGTAAATAAAATGCTTTTACTTGCTTTTACCTGAACCTGACTACGAGTGAGGATGATTTCAAAGCATCTGGCAAACATCAAAGCACACCATCTAGACAAGCACATGGACCTTCGCATCTGGTGCTGGCTCACTCCTGCAGAGTGAAGTGCTCCAATCCATCTCTCCAGGATAGCTAAAATGGAAGCACAAATTATTTCCATTAAGCTGTAGCACGGCCGTTGCAGATCAGATAAGTAGAGGTGAGTTCTGGTCCTGGTGGTGTTCCCAGATGTTCTCTGGAATATCAGAACTGGAAGGTTTCTAATCACAGGCCTTATTTGTCTGTGATTTATGGGGTCCCAGTTAAAGATTAATACATTCAAAACCTTTCATCAGTTTAAAGACAGCCTACTGTGCCTCAGACAACTTTTACTACAATTTTAACTGCTGTCCATAAATCTCAGGGTTTCAGTCATTCAGTCAAAAAGACCAAACTGTACCAGCGTGGGTCCAGTAAAAAATCACCCAGCTCAAGCAATGAACAACAAACAGTCAAGCAGAGCAAGTCACAAACAGTTTCATAACCATAGAGGTGCAACTGCCACAACAAGCACCACTTAAAATCTCTAGCTGTGTCAACTAAACAGGTCAATGATTGTTTAACAAGACTGCAATTTGTTAATAACAATGAGTAAAAATCACACTCTGTTTAGTGATTCAGGCTTTATGATCAACACAGCTCTTTGGTCAGCCAACTTGGAAATTTCATTAGATATTTGAACCTTACAATATTTTCAGTGTTTCCTACTTTGTCTAAGTCAAAATATAAGAAAATATCTTTCTGCAACTGTTTTGGTACTTCTGCTAGTAAGTGCCACCAAGAAAAGAAGGCCTAGAAAGACCTGCAGGTTGAAGAATAACTAAAAGAAAGAATAAATCTTGATTTCAATGGATGGTTAATGGTATAATATTAATAATTTAATCTAAATTATTATACTGATTTCAATAAGCTTTATTTCCATATTTCCAATGTAAATCTCTCACATCATCCAGAGAACATCTAGAGGGGCATGTGGTCTTGTCCAGACACTTTAATATTCCTTTTCTGGAATACATGTCCAGTTTTCCCATCCATACACTACAGTGTTTATCGTTGAACTTACATTAGGATAGACAAAGAGTAACCTGTTGACACGACGATCTCTGGTGGCTGAGAGGTTGCAATTCAATAAAAAACCTTGAATAACTTTCAGTTTTCATGGGTGATTGACTCCCTTTTAATGTAAACAGTGAAATCTGTGGTTTCATTGTGGGTTGCTTTGTAGATACTGACTATAAGAATACATTTGTACGAAAACCAGTATCTGTTTTGGCTTATGTAGGTTCAAACTATCTGAATATTCCTCATCAAAGTCCGTCAATGGAAACAAATATGCACTGAAATGAAGCTACAAAATTTAACGTGTTTTATAGAATCGAATGAAAAGTGTAAGATTTTGCTTAGAACCTATACAGAAAACACAGCTCTGCAGACAACATCTTGATTCCAAATGCAGAAACCTATAAGCTTAAAAGAACCTGATCTGAGTTTTGCACTGTAACCCCCCTGCATGAGGACTGTACTTGTGATCCCATACCTGGTAAATAGGTAGACCAATATTCCCACCAGCTCAGCTTTACAGCCCTGCCAGAGCTCTCTTTTCAAGTCCTCAGTGCAAGATAGACAATGAGAAACTATAGTGACCCAAGTGAACATCCACTGCAATGAGGACATGCCAGTCCAGGAGAGGCCAGAGGAGCTGGGCTTGCATTGCCCAAAGAGGAAAGGGACAAGGAGGAGCCTCACTGTTGTCTCCAGCGCCCAAATGGGTGGTTACAGTGATGAGTGAGACTGATTCTTCTCTCAGGTGCACAGCAAGGCAAAGGGCAATAGTTGCACCTTGCAACAAGGAAAACTAGAACAATTTTTACACAAAGATTGGCTGGGCATGGGCAGGTTCCCCAGGAGGCTGTGCAATCTCCATCCTTGACAATAGTCAGTATTCATCTGGACAAAGCACTGAAACAACCTCAGCTGGCTTTGAAGACAGTCTTGCTTTGAGCAGATTGTCAGAGCCCATTACTCTATGACCACATGATTTTGTTATAAATTAGGATTGTAAAACAAAATGTTGCTTCACGACCTCAATAGACTTGAGGGAAAAAAAACTTCAAAAACTTGAAATTGAGACTTTTTCATACTGATCCTTCCTGTCAATCAGAAGAGACGCCTCATCAAAGCACTCAAAATTAATTAACACAATTTCATCTTCCTTTAAAAAAAAAAAAAGGAAATTAAGAAAAGAAAGATCATTTGTTATTTGTCTTCTGTTTTCTTTGTGGTGGTTGTTTTTCATTTTTTCCTTTTTTTTTCTCTTCATCACATAGCATGATTACATTCTTATTTACAATCCTTTAATTTTTTTTTTCCATGACCTGGGACCTTTCCAGCAAAATATCAGATAGTGCAAAACATCATAATAAAATAGAAGCAATGTTGAATGACACTTTTTCTTTAATTGAACTTACAGTTCCTAGCTCATGAGAAAATTAATCTGGGTAAAAACCATTAAAGATTTTGGTGGCCTCATCTGTAATAAGGAAAGTTTTCTTAGCAGCTACATATGAACATTGTGTTCCTGATTCCTATGAGGTACTTCTGAAAATCCCCTTTAATTTAACTTGTTTTTCCTTCATATGAAATTAACTTATTTTTCCTTCATAGGTACTTCCCTTAAAAATACTGTATTTCTGCTCTGGCTGTGGAAAACTGCTGTTGACACTTCTGTCAGGTTCCACTTAAACAGATGCATGTGCATAAATATTTAAATGTAACTGAGGAGATAAAAGCAAATACTTCTACAGTACCTTATATGTATTTTATGTAATTTAATTTAAAAGCAATGCCAGATAGCTTCTTTTTTGTACCTTACCTGGAAAGAAACTAACCTCTAATACTTAAGTATTCAAGGTCTAATCGCCTTTAAAAACAATCATAGCCCTCCACTGTGAAAGGAATTAAATAAATACAAATATCGGCTGCTGAACCAGGAATACAACTAGAGACAGTCACTAAAATTGAGTTAGGCTGTTCTGGAATGAGAAAAATAATTTTCTCAGCAGATTTCTTGCCCACTTGAGATAGGATAAATAGAATAGTGAAAAGGTCATAGGCTGGCTCTTGAATATGAAGGGTCAGGCCATGTTCTTCAGACTGTCTCTCCCTCTTTAGGCACCTTGAAAGTGTTCCACACATAACTCGCAACTTACATTTTATTTCCTCCTACCCTCACAGAATGTTTTGAAAAGCTGGAGTGAAGGCTGACTACATCTGAGTGTGGGAAAAGAAAACTGAAACAAATAAACAAAAAAAAACAAACACAAACAAAACAAAACAAAAAAAGGGGAAAAAAAAGAAAATTTGGAATTAAAAATCAAAAACATTCTGCTAACTTGGGGGTTGTATATGTGTATAAACTTAGCCAACTTTGGACTTTGCAGTAACTGTTGGAAAATCTTGTGGTTGTGATGATTGCTCAATACTTTCTAGACTGAGATTAGATGTGACTGAGTTCAAATAGAATGTTTTGATGACTCTAAGATTTTTTATCAATTTTAACACAAATTCTTGAAAAGTATTATTTCCTAGTCACATATCTCCCTCTAAATTATGTGGGGTTTTTTTCCCCTCAAATTTACTCTTAATAAAAAAAAAAATCCTCTCTATGGTTAGGTTTTATGACATTTAAACCTTAAAAGCAAACCATGTGAGATGCTGAGGTGAACTCATGCATGAACTGAAAGCTGTGGTGATGTCTAAACACAATTACCTGTAAGACTAGAAACCAGCAGCTGTCACACACCACTAACTGTGTCAGTTGGGGCTACTGTGTCAGTCAACAAATGAAACAAACACATGACCTACTAAAAAAGCATTGCAAAATTATTTTCTTTTCTAATTTTAGGCCTGTGATGCACCAGGATTTAATAGCTGGCATGTGACAGCAGACAAATTCATGCCCTTTGTTCAGAACTTCCCCATAACTACTCAGTATACATGTACAGTGTCACTGTTTAGTTTCCCTTTTTCCATCCTCTGTATTTCAGGGAGTCCAATATTTTTCTGCAATACCTGATTAAAAAGGGCTGATACTTCCAGCTGATTTGTCAGAATTTGTGGCATTGCTCATAAGAAAGTGCTCACATTTCCACTGTATATCATGGCTGCCAAATATAACAGATGTTTCTTCTTGTGAGCCTGATACTTTCTTTGCTCCACTATTATACAGGTGTTAAATGTAATACGAGAGATCTGAAAAGAACATTTGTCAGAAAATACAATAAAATATAAACTATCCAAAGAGTACTTGGAAAATGTGTGAAGTTTTTGTCATAATAGAAAAAACTGTATCTGGTTAGGAGACTTTTTTTGGTTTGTGTCCTAACAGGAGTAGAAGAAAACCAAGACAAGACTGAGTGAAATATAATGAAACAGTAATTTTTGGAAAAGAAAAAGAAACAGGAGTAGAAAATAAAGAAAGAAAGAAAAAAGAAAGCATTGGATCCAAGAACAAAGAGTTTAAGAAAGGTCAGGCACTAAAGCTAATGAAACCACTGTAAGAGGATAAAGTTATGAAGAGGTACTAGTCTGCTGAAGAAGTGAGAGCAGAACCAAAGTCCCCGTTACACAGGCAGGATGCAGGAGCAGAGGAGCCTTCCACCAAGGTCAAATACAAAAAGCACATATGCAGGAAGTGGTAACTAAGACAGGTTGCTGAGGACGGGTATAAATAAGCATACATGGTAAAATCCAGAAAGGGCAAGTCACTAGAAGAGATACAGTTAACAAGAGATCTGAAGAAATTTGTTCTGGAAGCAGAAAGAAGACCAGTATTAGCACTGGCCAGATATTCAGCAGGAAGGAAGACTATTGCCAAATGAGACTGAGAAAGCCAAACTGAGAAAGCCAAAGTTCTTACTGCCTTCTTTGTATCAATATTCACTAAAAAGATTCAGTAAAACCGTCTGTCTAATACCAGTGACAAAAGGGTAATATTTCAGACTAGAAATATTAGGAGCAAATTAAAGATCCTTCAAGAGTTTTTTGGTTTTTTTTAAAACCATGTAAATCTGACAAACTAGGATTAAAAACCCAAACAAACAAACAAACAAAAACCAAACCAAAAACAACAAAACAAAAGAAATCTGGCCAAAGCAATCTCAGAACTGGGGAGTGGTTAAGTCTAAAAATTCAAAATTCTTGTTCTAAACCATTGAAAAAGGTCACTAATAGGCTATTTTATAAAAGTTAGAATGGAGGCATTGCAGACCACCCAATTTATTTTCAGTTGCTGGATTGTTGTATGTATTCCAAAAGAAGACAACAGCAAGATAAGCAGCAGACAGTTGTCCAAGAAAACATGAGTTTTGGGAACACGTTAAAGGAAATTAGGTTGGTTGGGCTATTGAAGAGAGGCCTGAGATCTGGCACATGCATCACTTCAGATCAGAAAAGACTCTCAGAAAGAGAAGAGCTAACAGTCCTCCTCCTCTTCAGCAAATAGGTAAAAAAGGTATGTGCTTTCACTGTCAGATAAAACACAAAGGAACACTTGTATTCCTGAAGCAATTAAGCAAAGGAACACAGAGCCTGTGTGCACTGGACAATCATCACCATCACCAGCCTTTAGGAGGAGATTAGACAAACATCTCGTCCGTACCTATTGGCAGAGATAGAGTATTAGCACTTTGAGATCTATTCTTTCCTTACCCTCCAGTAACTGCTATCACCATGAGTGACCTGATAGGTGCAAAAAAAAGTTGTGTGATTTCAGTACCTCCCTTATGTACCACCACCATTCAGTCTTTTTGTCTGTTTAAAACAACGGGGTTTTGAATGTATCCCTGTTGAAAAGTTATTTTCCTAGAACACTCCCTACAAAAGCAAAGCTGGAAAAATTAGGGGAGTGATTGTGTTCAGAAAACAAATTAATAGTTCACAGAGAAATATGGCTGTAGACAACATCCTGTCTCAGAGAAGGAGCCACTTCCAGACTTCTGACTCTGGCATGAATCACACCTCAGCTGTGTTGGAGAGTCGCTATGGCCAGTTGTCAACAACTTCTTCTAGGAAATCAGCTACAATCCGCCTGCTGACATGCACTGAATGGGCAAATGACACCATGAAGCACTGGTGATAGACACTTCAGGATCCAGGTGTAAAATCTCAGAGCAAAATTATGAATATAGGTTGCATCTCTCTTATCTTGCATCATGAACCACATCAAGCTGCCTTCCAAGTGTAAGTGGTCCTTCTTGGTGCCAGTATCAGGGCAAGGATCCCCAGATCACTCCTGTAAAATCGGCTTAGGTAAGAAATCACTCCCTTGCAACATTATCAGATTTAAATAACATTTTGATTTTTTACTACTATGTTACAAATGAAGATGCCTTCCTGATACCTGGGAGCCTACAGCACCTCATACCTTCTTTAAAAAGCCTTTTTTTCATCACTTATCATGTTGCGTAGCAGAAAACTTCTGCAATAAACTTTCTTATCTGCTTATCTGATCCCAGTTAATTTTTTTTGTGAAAACCATAGCCAACATGACTCCATCATTTCCAAGCATAAGACAAAGAAAAATACATTGTTTTGCTCATCTTAAAAATACTGGCAGTGATGTTTTTGTATCATATCTTTGCTTGTGTAAGATACACATTTTAATTGAGACCAGCCACTAACAGTGATGGCAGCAAGAGTCAGAAATTACTTGAAGGCATTTTTCCATTGTTCCAAACTGTGCTGCTTTCACAGAAGGCAGTGCTGAGAAATTCCCCTAAGTATCTCAGGAAAATAAAAAAGACTATGTGATTTTGGTCAGACTAGAGTGCTTCAGTGATGCCAGACTCTTTTCAGTGGCCTTTGGGGTCAGGTGGATACACAGAGATACATGAACATCAAAACGATGAAGCTGCTCTTGGCCCTGCCCCTTGTCTGGTCCCTCTGAGAGATGGAGCTGTGCCTGAGGACATCTGAGCTCCATGCAAATCACACCACACTTCAATAATGAAAGGGAGCTAAAGTTACAGTCAGCAGAGATCATAACTCCCACCACTGGTATAGACCAGAAGCAAATGCAGTTGATCTGTCCCTTAGAGGGTGTGGGGAAAATCATTTATGTTTCTTGTCACCAACCAGGTTGCGGGTTGGTGAGGTGAAGTCTGAAGAGCTGAGTACCTCTTCACACAGGAGCACAACAGGCTCTTGTCTGTACCTCAGGAATTCTGGTCACTACCTTGGCCTTTCAGCTGTTACCAGCAGCTACAACCTGGGAAAGCTTCTCCTGCCTAAGCTGTGTACAGAGCTCATCAGCTGCTTTAGAAGAGTTGCTCTGGAAGTGTTTCTCAGAGTAGGATCATGGTTGGCACATCAAGTCAGGAGATGTTTGGGTTTTTGTATCTGATAGATAATAATTAGACAATTTTTGTTTCTGGAGGAGAGATTAAAAAAGTAAGAAGTCTGAATTAGAGTATAGCCAATTTCCCACTTCAGAGGGATCAATGTTTAATTGAAATAGGGTGGAGAGTATCCACAGAAAGCAACAATTCAATTGCAATTATCAGGGGGTTTTTTCCCTAAAAAAAATAGTATTCTAAAGAAAAATATTTTTTATTAGAAGTACGTAGTTCCCACCGGTATTCTGCTAAACAATTTCACTTTGTCTTGAGATTTCCTGGGCTAGATATTGTATCTAGATGTTATCACACAGCGATTCACTTATAAAAATATCTTCGAAAATAGGTACCTGGATGTTGTGTGACTCACTGTCACACTGTCTCAAAACAGTAAAATAGAAAAAAAAGTTGACTTTTCTGAAGAACATAACTGAAAATAACCGTTTCTGACAAAAGCTGAATTTACTTAACTCCACCTTTGAGAAGAAAATGGAGGAATTTTTGGTCAGGCAGTATTTTATTCTTAACGTTTCAGTTAGTAGATATAACCAAGACAATTCTCTGGAGTTACCAGGCATCTCTTTTCTTGTTCCTTGTTTATACCAACTATATCCCATCTTTATTTTTGACCTCTTGGAAAATGCAGTGCAGGTTATGTAACTGCAATCCCATTCTTCCATAGGGGATGACAGAGAACAATTTTCAGCATTTCCACTTCACTGAGCAGCCTGGGGCACGATGTACTTGTTCTTTTTCACTAACCCATGGGGTTTATTTCCACAGCACACTATCTATGAGTGATATAGGTAGACAAGATTTTTTTTTAAATATCAGAAAATTCAACATTTTATTTTTTATCAATCTACACATACTGAGAAATTTCAGATAATTTTCCTCAATGCTTAAATGTACACTCTTCTTTGTGTCTCTCCATTCTGACAAATGGTAAAATTATAATAGAGTATTTATTTGTCCAGTTGAAACAAGAACCAGCCTGAAATCCACTACTTATCATCCAGAGCACAAAACCAGGAAAAACCTCTCCTCTAATCACAAAAAATTCTCTGATTCATCAAAATTTTACCCTACTACAAAACTCATCCTCTCAGATTTAGAACAGCTGCAGTTCCCTGCTAAAAGCATTGCTGCATACTTACCATCACAGAGAAACAACCCTTGTGTGTAATACCAGAAATAATATGTGGGACTGGGGACTATGGGAGACACCTAGCTGTTATCTGGTTCAGTGAAATGTAAGTTCATGATTCTCAAGAATTTCTCCCGATACTTCCACACATTTTCTGTGTTGGTTTATTTGTTTTACCACAACAATATTACACACAAGGATTATTTCTCTGTGATGGTAAGTAACTGGTGAACATTTTACAATATATGATTGTATTTTTGCACATATTTTATATACTTATTTTATTTTTTTGTATAGTGACCGGGCTGCAGCTTCCACCTGGCGGAGGTGCCATGTGGGTTCCTGTGCCCAAGAACCACGTAGTTCCATGTGGTTCCATGTGGTTCCATGTGACCCCATGTCACAAAGGGGCAGAGATGTGGCACCCATCCGGTGATTATGACCTCGCCTGCCCAACGCTTGGTATCCTGAGGAGCGCGCCAACGAAAATCAGTTGGACAGAGTTGGCCTTCGGGATAACTCAGCTCCTTCCTTTGCTACTCGTGCGACTGCCTTTTTTGGACGGTTTATTGTTTACTGACCATTTCTCCTCAACTTTCATCCTCTTTCAAAGGTAATGCTTTGACTTTTGGCACAGATCATAGAGCAGGGTATAGGGGATAAAAGTAGAGGCTGATTTATACCTTCCTAGCTGTAGGCTGAGCTGGAACAACTTTTATAGGCTGGCCAGGTATGGCCTAGGCTAGAATTCCAGTTTGCTGCTTCTTGGTTTTTTTCCATAGCCTAGGATAGGTAAGCAGGGAGGTGACTGTAGTCTGAGGGGATGGGCTCAGCCCACCTTGATTGCTGTGGGAGGGAGGGAGACGGAAAAAGGAGAGCAGCAAAGGCAGCAGTTAAAGTAGTGGCTGAAAGATGGTCACTCCTAGGAGGTGGGAAAGCCAGAGGGCTCTGTTGCTGAAGCAGTGACAGGAGAGCAGCAGGGCCTCTTCGGAGAAGGTAGCATACATTTGAACCTGCTGTGAATTGGTGCCCTGTGACTGAGCATAAGGGCATGCGCTGCAGCTCAGCAGCAGTTACAAGCACCACTGAAAGACTTGGTGCTTGTAACTTGGTGCTTGTAAATAAACGCCGTTCTGCGTTTATTTGGAGGTTTTACACTTTCGGTGAGCTACAGTAATTTCTTTGCAATTAGGTGACAGGATTGGTGCTGTTCTCTTTCCGGAGAAAGTCCTGACATCCTTGGTCATCTAAAGCGTTGCACTCTCTTCCGGAGAGAGGAAATGGCCACAGCAGGGAATGACTCCTGTGAGTAATAGCTTCACCGGCAGGTTTGGACTTGGTGACCTGCCACAGACAACTGACATGGCTGGTGGTCAAATCCCAGAATGATGTGCTCACAACCTAGAGGGATCTCTGGGATGTTTCCTGAGAGCAGACAAACTGACCCCTGTGTTTACAATTAGACCCAGGAAAACACCTTTTGTCACTCCTCTGCCACTAGCTACAAGACTTTGAAAGCTGCCATTGCTCGTAGAGAGGTCTGACATCCTTTGGGTTACCTTCTGTGCTCAGTAGTTACTTGTTTTCAACAAGTTACAATCAGGAAAAGGGATGGCTTCACCGATCATCCAGTCTACAACTCTACTGAGAAAGGAAGGTAGCCTGAGGCCCAGAAATCAGATTGTGGGTTTGTTGGACTCTCAGCAAAGTAAACAGGGGAATGGATTTTTCCAAAACAGTCAATTGAAATGGCAGCGTTTAAGCTTCCCCCGATGTCGTTGGGTTGGAAGTTAGAGCAGATGGTCCTGAGTGCTCCTGTAGAGACCTCACTGTTTAAATATGCCTTTGCGCCTCGTTTCATCTCTTTTCCAATGGAATTTCCCTGCAGTCATTGCCGAGGGAATGACTCCGCCACAAAGGATCCTCTTTCCCCCGGAGAAGATTTGCATGGTCTGGCAGCAAAGACAGAGTGCTGGAGCAGGACTCTGCAATGCGGGCAACACGTGCTTCCTCAATGCTGTCCTGCAATGCCTGACATACACCCCGCCGCTGGCCAACTCTCTGCTCTCCCGGGAGCACAGCCGGGCCTGTGAGTACTTCTAGGGACCTCTCCTTATAAATCTGTTAAGCAAATCCCAAGCATTCCCAGAACCTGAAATTTGATTGAGGAGAACAGCAGCCCTTTGTCAGCCCCATGAACTTGTGTTCTTTGTACACTCAGGAGCCCCCTGTCCTATCCAGCTGTCTTATTCTTCATGAAGGCACATCTTTCTAGCTCTGGCTCTCTCTTCCTGCAAGTTAAAACCTCAGTTTAGCATTCCTCTGAAGAACATTTCCTATGCGCTAAAATGTCCCGTGCTTGTTGAAACACTGGGAGGAGTGGCATATTGCACTGGAGTGGGAGTGGAAGAAGAGGAGGATTCCACCACTACGGATATTTGGCTAACCGGAGGACCTTCTCTCCCTCCCTCCTCAGGTCGCCAACAAGGCTTCTGCATGATGTGCATCATGGAAGCCCACGTTAACAAGGTCCTGCATTCCTCAGCCAGTGCCATCCTGCCTTTGCCTGTTCTCAGGGGTCTCAGATGTAGGTCATTTCAGGTTCTTTGACAGCTTTTCTTCCCTTCCTCTATGAGATAACTACTAACTTCCTGTTTCTTAGTCATAGGAGAACATTTTCAGCTTGGCAGGGAGGAAGATGCCCATGACTTCTTATGCTGTACTCTCGATGCCATGCAGAGAGCTTGTCTGAGTGCAAGCAACGAGTAAGCACAAGCAAGTTACCTTTACAAAGTTGTGAGCCCTTTGGACCCCTTGATGTGGTCTCATCAAGGAAAACCTACAGCCAGGGCTTTCAGGCAAAGCAAAACTCTCGGAGGAAGTAATGCTCTGTCTTACTACTTGTTTCCAGCTTGGACATATCTTCTCAATCTACTACCATTGTCCATCAAATATTTGGAGGCTTTCTGAGATCCAGAGGTATGTTTCTACAACTATTGCTCTCCTTGTCATTGCCTGTGCCCTTCTGTCTGCCCTTCTGTGCTCAACAGCTGCTCCTGGGACTAGCAGGACAGGTACAAGGAGCACAAAGCAGTACCATCATTCAACTCACCATTCCTCGGCATTTTGATTTTTCCTTCCAGTCACCTGCTTCAGCTGCAAAGCCGTTTCTGATTCCTATGAGGCCTTCCTGGATGTCCCTTTGGATATCAAAGTAAGAGGTTTTGCACTTGTGCTTCAAGACATCGCAAGGCTTTTAGAGTCAACACATTTGTCCTGAAAGCATATACTGGGAACACAAGAGGTCTTGGTCGTGGATGGGAAGGGGAATGGCTGTTGTCCTCCTGCAGAGGCCATGGCACTCGTCTCTCTGTAGGTGCTGGCTTTAAGCTGGACAAGCACCCATTATGCTCTCTGCACCCTTGACATATTCTCATCCTTCTTCCCTTTGCCCTCCTTCAACCCCTGTCTGGCTTCCAGGCTGATGGCTTGGATTGGTTTCACTACTGATGACCCTACATAGCATCAGTAGCTGAATGGGAGGCGGTACAGAGAGGGAGGTCTTGATTGCCCCTGAGAACCTCTGGGACAGGGCAAATGTTCAGCACCACACTCTCTTTCTGGCTCCTTCTGGATACAGCTTGCAGATTCCTGGTGGGTCTCCTCAGCATCAACCACAGGGGTTTTCTTATCGGCTCCTGGAAAATGTTTGGGCGAGGGCATTGCCTGCAGCTCAGTGCACTCATTTCTCAATTCTCCAGGCAGCCTCATCCCTCACTGCAGCTCTGGAGGACTTTGTAACACCTGAGCACCTGGATGGTGAAAACTGCTTTAAATGCAGCAAGTAAGATGATTACTTAGAACATACTAACACTAGACTCTGTGTGAGGGGACTACAAGTAATCGAGCAGAAGTCGTCTTCTCATGGAAGTTTACTGCACACTAATGAGACACAGTTTTGTTTGTCTGTTTTTTGGGGGGGGGTTGTTTTTTTGTTTGTTTGTTTGTTTGTTAGTTTGGTTTTTTGGTTTTTTTGTGGTTTTTTTTTTTTAATATGGCACTGAATGGCCTTAAAATAGCATAAGGATGCGCGAGATAAGAAAGGTTGTCTGGCTGCCTTGGTGGAAGATGGGGTGCATTTCAGCAGTGTGCTCTGTGCTTGGTTTCAAGGTGTGAGAAGAATGTTGCCGCCGCCAAGAGGTTCACTGTCCACTGTGCACCCAAGGTTCTCACAGTGTGTCTGAAAAGGTTTGACTGCTTCACCGGTGGGAAGATCAGCAAGGTGTGTACACTATTGGTGTGCAGCTTTCTCTTCAAGAGGCAGATTTCCTAAAGCAGTATGCTTGTCACAAGCTGCTTGTGTTGAGTTTTTGGTGGTCCCTTCTGGGGAGTGGAAAGTTCCTGTGGGAAGACAGGCAAGCAGTCTGCTCTGATAGGGCTGCTTTGACTGAGAACGGTTTCCTGCCACCCAAACCGTTACATGTCACTTTATGGAAAACCAAGTGTTCAGGACCCCCAGAGATGTATTGATACACCTGGACTGGCCCCTGTACTTGGGAGGCTATTTCATGTCCCAGACCAGGATCATTTCTGAGCCCTCTCGGTCTCTCCATAGGTTGTAGAGTATCCGGAGGACTTGGATCTTCGCCCATACATGTCTCAGGCGGATGGAGAACCACTCCTCTACTCCTTATATGCTGTCCTGGTGCACAGTGGTGTCAGCTGTCATGGAGGACACTATTTCTGCTACACAAAGGTAAAGAGCAACTTCCTTCCCAATGGGCAAAAATGTGTGCTGGGGAAGAGAAACTTTCCTGTCAGTGTTACTGACAGCCAAAGTTTTGGGGCAGAAGGCCTCCTGAGCGGCTGGGCTACATTTGTTTTGACATGCTCTTGGTTTGGCAGTTTTCTACCTGTGTTTTTGGAGAGAAACCATGCAGAGATTCTTGCCTTTTTTTTACAGGCCAGCAATGGATTGTGGTACCGGATGGACGATGAGTCTGTGAAGCTGCGTTCCATTGACACAGTTCTCAGGCAGCAAGCCTACCTGCTGTTCTATGCCAGGTAATAACCAGGATTCAAATATGTTCAGAACACACTTCCTTCTCCTCATTTGCAGTTGTGCCTCTCACCTTCCTGAGTGTTTTTCTCATCAAATGAAATTACTACCTGCATCATTCAGTGCTGTCAAATCTGAACTACTCCATGTCTGTCCTTTGCTGGGCTTCAGGCTGCGGCCCGGATGTAATCTGCTACTTGTCTGATCTCTGATGCTGACTCTGGTAGATAAGAGGACCTAAAGAGGGCCTCCAGAAAAGATGGGGAGGCACCATTTGTCAGGGAATGTAGTGACAGGATGAAGGCTACCAGTTTTCAGCTAACAGAGGGCAGGTTTACATTAGATATTAGGAAGGAATTCTTTGCTGTAAGGGTGCTGAGACACCGGCACAGGTTGCCAGAGCATCTGTGGGTGCCCCATCCCTGGAAGTGTTCAAGGCCAGGTTGGACAGGGCTTGGAGAAACCTTGCATAGTGCAGGGTGTTCCTGCCCACAACAGTGGGGTGGAACAAGATAAAGTTAAAGGTCCTTTGCAACCCAAACAAATCTGTGAATTTATGAAATGGAAGCTGTAGGAGGTATAGAGATGAGGTTTTTGTTGGGACAGAGGTAAAGCTGGTGGGAAGACCCTAGCTAAGTTTCCCATTAGTGCTCTATTGATAACAGTTTCTGGGAAATGGCATGGAAGGCTATAGAATACACAGGTTTGGGTTACACCCATCCAGTGATGAATTGGTCCAAGCTGTTCTAAGTAGGACAGTTGGGACAGAGGCAAAGCTGGTGGGAAGACCCCAGCTGAGTTTCCCATTAGTGTCCTTGGTTAAGTCTTCTCTCTGTCATAGAAACCTCTCTGAGAAAACGACTGAACCCCAGAGGAGGTTGCAACAACAGCCCTAAACTGAGATCACTCTTTTTTTTTCTCCAGGTGCTCTGAGCTGAGAACTGCACAAAGGCCGCCTTCCTCCCTGGCACCATCACATGCCCCTTCCTCCCTCAGTCAGCGTGCGGCCAGCAGCAAGCAGGCGGCTTCTGTTGGACCCCAGGCTCTGACTGGGAGGACTAAGGTAACTTTGGGGTCGTGGGTCAGGGCATCAGAGGAATAGTGGATTTCTTTCTGGCATCTCAGCATTTCTCTTTTGTCCCTCACACACCCCACCTTTCTTCACAGCCACAACGCTGCTCCCTCTCAAAGCATCCCACCTGCATCCATCCCTTTTGTGCACCTCTGGCCTTTTGGTCTTAGGAGCCCTCCAAAAGAGCCTTTTGGAGGCCCCAAACTGTCCTGTCCCAGAACTTGTAGGGGTTCCCCACTGCTCTGATCCTTTCAGGAGAAAAGGACAGGAACTCTTCACAGCTCTCTTTGCAGGGCATGAAGTCCACTGGCAGGGAGCGCTCCCGGAGCAGATCCCCTCTCTGGGGCAGGGATCTCCGCAGCTGGTCTGTGGAGACCGCGGACTATGAGGACCCTGCCAAGAGAGCAACGGGTCCTCCAAGTCATCGGCGTGCTCGTCGGGAGAGCGCAGCTGCAAGACCTCCCAAGACCATCTGCCAGTGGGCTCCTGGTGCCAGGGCTGCTCAGCAGCAAACCTTGCTGAGGCAGAGGGAGTCAAGCAGATCTGTGCTGGGGACTTACAACCTTCACAGCCCATTTGTGCAGTACACAGACTCTGACCGGTCATCGAGGAAGAGAAAGAG